>NC_046166.1:29106448-29315772 GCF_011064425.1 Rattus rattus | reverse complement strand
CCAGATAAATTTGCAAATTTTTCTGTCTAACTCTAAGAAGAATTGGGCTGGAATTTTGATGGGGATTGTATTGAATCCAGGATCGCTTTTTGTAAAATGGCCATTTTACCGTATTAATCCTGCCAATCCATGAGCATGGGAGATCTTTCCATCTTCTGAGGTTTTCAATTTCTTCTTCAGAAGTTTAAGTTCTTATCATGCAAATCTTTCACTTGTTTGTTAAAGTCACATCAAGGTATTTTATATTATTTGGGACTATTATGAAGGGTGTCATTTCCCTAATTTCTTTCTTGGCTTATTTCTCTTTTGTGTAGAGGAAGGCTACTGATTTATTTGAGTTAATTTTATACCTAGCCACTTTGCTGAAGGTGTTTATCAGGCTTAGTAGTTCTCTTGTGGAACTTTAGGGATCACTTAAGTATACAATCATATCATCTGCAAATAGTGATACTTTGATTTCTTCCTTTCCAATCTGTATCCCTTTGATCTCCTTATGTTGTCTGACTGCTCCGTTTAGGGCTTTGAGAACTATATTGAATAAGTAGGGAAGAGTTGACAACCTTGTCTAGTTCCTAATTTTAGTGGGATTGCTTCAAGTTTCTCTCCATTTAGTTTAATGTTAGTGACTGGTTTGCTGTATATGGCTTTTACTTTGTTTAGGTATGGACCTTGAATTACTATTCTTTCCAGGACTTTTATCATGAAGGGGTGTTGAATTTTGTCAAATGCTTTCTCAGCATCTAATGAAATGATCATGTGGTTTTGTTCTTTCAGTTTGTTTATATAATGGATCACGTTGATGGTTTCCATATATTAAACCATCCCTCCATCCCTGGAATGAAGCCTACTTGGTCATGGTGGATGATTGTTTTGATGAGCTCTTGGATTTGGTTTGCAAGAATGTTATTGAGTATCTTTGCATCAAAAGTCATAAGGGAAAATTGTCTGAAGTTCTCTTTCTTTGTTGGGTCTTTGTATGGTTAAGGTATAAAAGTAATTGGGGCTTCATAGAAGGAATTCAGTAGTGCTCTATCCATTCCAATTTCATGGAATAGTTTGGATAGTATTGGTATGAGATCTTCTATGAAGGTCTGATAGAATTCTGAACTGAACCCATTTGCACTTGGGGTCTTTTGGTTGGGAGACCTTTAATGACTGCTTCTATTTCGTTAGGAGTTATGGGGTTATTTAAATGGTTTATTCCTTCGGTACCAGGTATCTATCTATGAAATTGTCCACTTCCTGCAGATTTTCAAGTTTTGTGGAATAAAGCCTTTTGTTGTAGGATCTGATGATTTTTTGAATTTCGTCTGGCTCTGTTTTCATTTCTGATTTTGTTAATTTGGACACTTTCTCTGTGTCCTCTGGTTAGTCTGGCAAAGGGTTTATCTATCTTGTTGATTTTCTCAAAGAACCAACTTTTGGTTCTGTTGATTCTTTCTATGGTCTTTTTGTTTCTACTTGGTTGATTTCAGCTCTGAGTATGATTATTTCCTGCCTTCTACTCCTCCTGGGTGTGTTTGCTTCTTTTTGTTCTAGAGCTTTTAGTGTGCTTTCAAGCTGCTTATATATGCTTTCTCCTGTTTCTTTCTGCAGGCACTCAGAGCTATGAGTTTTCCTCTTAGTACAGCTTTCATTGTGTCCCATAAGTTTGGGTATGTTGTACCTTCATTTTCATTAAATTCTAAGAAGTCTTTTAAATTCTTTCTTTTTCTTCCTTGACCAGGTTATCATTGAGTAGAGCATTGTTCAACTTCCATGTATATGGGCGTTCTTCCTTATTGTTAATGAAGACCAGCTTTTAGCCCGTGGTGGTCTGATAGGACACATGGGATTATTTCTATCTGTATCTATTGAGGCCTGTTTTATGACCAATTATATGGTCAATTTTGGAGAAAGTACCATGAGGTGGTGAGAAGAAGGTATATCCTTTTGTTTTAGGATAGAATGTTCTATAAATATCTGTTAAGTCCATTTGGTTCATGACTTTTCTTAGTCTCTCTATGTCTCTGTTTAATTTCTGTTTCCATGATGTGTCCATTGATGAGAGTGGGGTGTTGAAATCTCCTAATATTATTGTGTGAGGTGCAATGTGTGATTTGAGTTTTAGTAAGGTTTCTTTTATGTATGTAGGTGCCCTTGTATTTGGAGCATAGCTAGTTAGAATTGAGAGTTCATCTTGGTGGATTTTCCCTTTGATGAAGGTGAAGTGTCCTTCCTTATGACTTTTAGTTGAAAATCGATTTTATTTGATATTAGAATGTCTACTCCAGCTTGCTTTTACAGACCATTTGCTTGGAAAGTTGTTTTCCAGCTTTTCACTCTGAGGTAGTGTCAGTCTTTGTCTCTGAGGTGTGTTTCCTGTAGGCAGCAAAATGTTGGGTCCTCATTGCGCATCCAGTTTTTTAATCTGTGTCTTTTTATTGGGTAATTGAGTCCATTGATGTTGAGAGATATTAAGGAATAGTGATTGTTTCTTCCTGTTTTATTAGGGTTTGGACATGAGTTTATGTTTGTTCTTGTCTTCTCTTTGTTTTGTTGCAAAACAATTAGTTTCTTGCTTTTTCTAGGGTGTAGCTTGCCTGGATTTGTAGAAAGATATTGTGTAAATTTGGTTTTGTCCTCGAATATCTTGGTTTTTCCATCTATGTTAATTGAGAGTTTTGCTGGATACAGTAACCTGGGCTGGCATTTGTGTTCTCTTAGAGTCTGTATGACATCTGTCCAGGATATTCTGGCTTTCATAGTCTCTGCTGAGAAGTCTTGTGTCATTCTGATAGGTCTCCCTTTATATGTTACTTGATCTTTTTCCCTTACTGCTTTAAATATTCTTTCTTTTTTGTGGATTTTGTGTTTGACTATTATGTTATGGGAGGAGTTTCTTTTCTGGTCAAATCTACTTGGAGTTCTGTAGGCTTCTTGTATGTTTATGGGCATCTCTTTCTTTAGGTTAGGGAAGTTTTCTTCTATGATTTTGTTGAAGATATTTACTGGTCCTTTGAGTTGGGAGTCTTCACTCTCTTCTATACCTATTATCCTTAGGTTTGATGTTCTCATTGTGTGCTGGATTTCCTGTATGTTTTGGTCCAGTAGCTTTTTCCATTTTACATTATCTTTGACAGTTGGGTGGATGATTTCTATGGAGTCTTCTGCTCATGAGATTCTCTCTTCTATCTCTTGTATTCTGTTGGTGATGCTTGTATTTGTGGTTCCTTGTTTCTTCCTTTGGTTTTCTATATCCAGGGCTGTCTCCCTTTGTACTTTCTTCATTACTTCTATTTCCATTTTTAATTCCTTCACCTGTTTGATTGTGTTTTCCTGTAATTCTTTCAGGGATTTTTGTATTTCATCTCTATAGCCTTCCGCTTATTTATTTGTGTTTTCCTGCTTTTCTCTAAAGGACTTCTTTATGTCTTTCTTGAAGTCCTCCATCATCATGATCAAATGTGATTTTTAAACTAGATCTTGCTTTTCTGGTGTTTTTGTGTATTCAGTGTTTGCTTTGGTGGGAGAATTGGTCACTGATGATGCCATGTAGTCTTGGTTTCTGTTGCTTGGGTTCCTGCACTTGCCTCTTGCCATCACGTTGTCTCTGGTGTTACCGTGTTCTTCTATTTTGAGAGTGGTTAGACCGTTCTGTAGGCCTGTATGTCAGGAATGCTGTAGACCTGTTTTCCTGTTTTCTTTCAGCCAGTTGTGAGAACAGAGTGTTCTGCTTTCAGTCGTGTAGTCGTTCTTGTCTACTTGTCTTCAGGTGTTCCTGTAGGCATGTTTCCTGAGTCTACCAGGCAGGTCACTTGGAGCAGAAAAGTTGGTCTTACCTCAGGTTTCAAGCCTAGAATTGCTTCTCAGAGTCAGGTTTCAGCTCTCCATGAGGGCAGTAACCAGAAGGGCCTGCCCCACCTTTGCTCGGGACCCTGTGCACAGGGGGCCCAGATGGTGCTAGGCATTTCCCTCTAGAGTCAGAAAGGTGGGCAGAGAGTAGTCTCCTCTGGCTTCCCAGGTGTGTCTGCCCGCCTCTGAAGGTCTAGCTCTCCCTCCCACAGGATTTGGGTGCAGGGAGTTGTTTGTCCGGGTCCTTTCATATCCGGGCAGTGTCTGGACAGCATCATTGAGTGCCCCTATGTTCCTGTTCCCAGAGGCTCTATACAGTTTCATCTTGGGTCAGGGATGTGGGCAGGGGTGGGCATTATTGGTGGTCTCTCCTGCCCTGCAGTCTCAAGAGTGCCCACCTGTCTGGGCACTGAGCTCTCTCTCCCACAGGGTTTTGGATCAGGGAGCTGTGGGCCAGGATCAGTGAGGTTCGGGCCCCAGCTAGAAACTAGAATTGCCTGGTCCGGGAGGAATTTTGCCTCTGTGTGTCCTGAGTCCACCAGGCAGGTCACTTGGAGCAGAAAGGTTGGTCTTACCTCTGGTCTCGGGCCTGGAGTTGACCCTCAGGCCCGGGTGTCAGCTCTCTGTGAGGGCAGCAACCAGAAGGGACTGCCCTGCCTTTTCTTGGGACCCTGTGCACAGGTGGTCCAGATGGCACTAGGCGTTTTCCTCTAGAGTCAGAAAGGTGGGCAGAGAGTAGTCTCCTCTGGCTTCCCAGGGGTGTCTGCCCCTCTGAAGGTCTAGCTCTCCCTCCCACGGGATTTGGGTGCAGGGAGCTGTTTGACCGGGTTCCTTCAGATCTGGGCAGTGTCTGGACCACAGCGTTGAGTACCCACATTACACTTTAAATCATAAACATTACACATCAGCTGCAGTAGTTTCCAAAGAAACACTGAGTCTTAACAACAACAAGGGTCCCTTGTCTTCCTCATTTACCTTTTGACACTGGGCATCAGCTACCTGACACACTATTTGGGTTATCACTATCCTTCATTCTAAGAGAATATTGTAGGTTTCTTTTTATATTCAGTCAAGTATTGAATCTGTTGTTAAGGATTTTCCATATTCAGTTATTCAAGAACAAAAAATTGTTAGTGTGCATCTCATTATAAAATGGAACAGAGAAGCAGACAGTGGTACTGTAAGAGTATGGTACAACCTCCAAGCAGCAAGGAAATTAAGTGTAATAATAATAAGTTTGAATTTTTAATGTTCTATAATGTATGAATTACTGTTAGAAGCAATGTCACTCATGTTTCAGAAAGTTTTGATGAGACAATAAAAATAAAAGCATCTAGAAGATTTTAATCTCTATTAAAATTTACAAGGAAATGTTTTGTTATAGTTAGATGTTACTGTTTTTTTCTTCAAATAAAGCTTGCTATGGCAAATACAAATCCCTAAAACATTTTACAATGATGGTAAGTAGTAGATAGTAGATAATCAACTTTTATAATAATGATATAACTTTAATTAGCTCAATATATGTTTGCTATTTTAAAGTCAACTAATTGTATTGTGATATTGTATAATGTTGTAACAAGTGACACTTGGTATAGCTTTTAATAATTTGCATTTCTCTTAATAAAGATACTACAAGGATCTAAGTATTATCCTAATAATTTGTATAAATAATTAATGAACACAGTGATTCTACATGGTTTTGGTGAGCTTAAGCAATGGCTATTTACAGCATATTATTTCTGGATGGTTTGTTTCACTTTTCATAAAGAAGCAAATTTGTATATAGGGCTTGATGATATTTATAAAAATACAGGATATATATGCAAAAATACTTCCAACAAATATTATGGGAAATCTTTAATATTAAGAGCTGGATTATGGCTAGAAATGAAGCAGCACTTAAGATTTCTTGCTGCTTTGCTGAGACCCTGAGTTTGGTTCCCACAATCCACATCAAGCAGCTCACAGTGCAGACTGAGCATGTCTGTGCATCATGTGTTAGTAGTGCCTGCAAAGGCCGGAAGGAACATCAGGTTCCTAGGCACCAGAGTTAGGATTTGGCACTGAGCTCAGTGGTAGAGCTCTTGCCTACTTTGTGCATATGTAAAACACTGAATTCAATTCCCAGAATCAAAACCAAACAGCATAATCCATCCCTATACTCAGCTCTGTTCATATTTTCTACTCCTCTCTCTTCTATATTAAGAGGGAAACCAATTTGACTATGATTTTGTGATGATACGGTAACTGTACATTTTTTCAGTTTGAAACTCTATGAGATTAATTCAGATCTCCTTCCCTTCTCATTTTGTTGCATTTGTCCGGGTGTTCTCAAACCTAGGATAAGCCTGTCATATTGTGTCAGGGTAAAGGTCCTCTCTCGACAGGCTTGCCTCTCAGTCTGGGTGGCTGTTTACTGACAATAAGTTGCTGCACAGAGCTTTCTGGCATGCATTGTCATTCACTCTTTAGGTTCATAGATTCTATGAGCAATTTCTTTAGCTCAGAGACACATGTGAGGAAGCCTTGGTCTTGGTCAATTGAAGGTCAATGAGGTGAAGATCCTATTATATCCCTCGCTGTGTGAAGATGCTGTGCCTTTGAGACTGCTCAAATGTGCTGTCCGTCATTCAGACAGGAGTCCGCTGCGAACCTCCTGCCGGACCATAGGGAAAGAAGCCAGGAAATCACTCCTCTGTTTTCAGGTTCACAGCTAACATCTGAGTTTCCCTTTCAGTATTCTCATCCAAGAGCTGACAGGTACTGAATACGTAGGGCTCAACACACCTACATTTATGGCATTTAAATCTTTGTAAAGATTGATGAAGCTACAAGATAAACATAACTTGCTTTTTTATTTTCTGTCATGCATTACATCATACAGCATGGCACCTGGTATAGTAAATATCCCTAACATATATGCTCTAATGTTATCTATGGTGTTAGTTATTTTCAATGTATTTTATTTCAGCTAATATATATCACATATATGTATGTATGTATGTTTATGGGAGCAGGGAAAATTATTATCCATTACAAGTGTAATGATCAGAGAGCAGAGTACCAAGTACATCTATTGAGTCTGAGTTTGTCCTAGGAACGTTCAAGAATCCCTCTATTAGATCTTTAGAAGCCCCAAATGAATGTGGACAACCTAGTAATCCTGCTGTGTGCTAGGGCATAAAATAGATTTCAAAATAAAAAATATTTTCTTTCCCTTAAAATTTCCAGTACTTAGAAAATGAAAAGAAAAAAGGCATGGTTTCATATCTGTTTCTCAAGAATTAAAAACCAAAACTCGGCTCTGTGCTAAGTGGTGCTATCAGGAAGCATGGCTGTGAATCACTGCATTTGTCGTGAATAGCAAGCAGGACTTGAGACGCCACTGTGAAGCAATTATAGTCTAAGTACAGTTACAAAGAACATACTTTTAAATTTACCTGGATATTAAAATGCAGTATATTTGTGATCAACTCAAATTTATTACCCACTTGTCACTTAAAATATTACAAGTGAATTTTATAAAGTCACATTTTTAACAGAATAATTGCTCCCAGAATGTATAATTTATTGCCTTTATGATCCAAGAAAATTCTCCTGAAAAATAGCTAAATAGTTGAAAGATATATTTTCCTCCTTTCTTTCTGACAGGTTATTTCAAATGAAACTTTTCTCAGAGCTGTTTTGAAGAAGTATGAAGGATCCAACCTGCTGCATTCTGCTGTTCTGTCTCCAGTTATGAGAAATAAACTTTTTGTGTTGGCTTGTTGTAGTTTTCATTGTCAAGTTCGATTTCAGATGCGAGAAAACATTATAACATCCACTGCTTCTTCCAATTTTAAGTCAACGTACCTTCTTAATGTTTAATTTGCTGCACTATGTTTACAGAGAGGAGACGATTCTAATATCATGGGGTGGGGGTTAAAATAAATAAAAATCTACACATGGCCTAAGATAGAAAATGAAATTGAAAGCTAACCTCTGAGAGGTGAAGCACTTTCTTTACACGCCATGCTCCTGCCAACTTTCCTGCATTCACAGATGTCTTCTGTCAGATCTCCCAGCTTTCCATCTTCCTCACACAAAGTAATCAACCAAAAAGTCGGAGAATACTTTGAATCCAATAATTCCTTCACTTTAGCTTTGATACCTTTGAGTTATATAAGGCTTCATTTGAAGTTGCAATAACAAGAAAAGCATGGAGTGGCAAGAAAACATGTCAAGGGGTTCCCGATGTCTTCAGAAGGTTTATCCTCATCACCTACGTGCATATGTACTAAGGCTTCTTCTTGTCTAACAGGAAATATAAAAATATCTACATCATAAATTTATCGTAATAAATACACATAATATTAAAACTTTACTGCTGAGTTTCATGTGTGTTTAGATTTTGTGGGAAACAACATAATCAGGGTATGCATACATATTCTTTATCATTTTTTGAGAAAATAATAAATAAATGACCCAATGAATGCAGACAATTGACTGACAAATCCTTTAAATGAAACAATAATAATGTAATGGGCATAGATCAGATTAATAGTTAATCAGTTGCGCTTTTATAAAAATAAATCAAAAGTCTTTAAGAAATATAAATATGATTAAACTTGTTTTCAAATTAAAAATTAAGTTACTAGTTCATAAAAACATAGTATACTCTGTTTATTGTATTCTTTATTAATAGCAATATGAAGTCAAACCATCACTTTCAAAAATGATAAGATCAAATTTTTCTACTTCAGCGATATTCAAGTGATTTATGCTCATAAATTTCCCATACTTTTAAATATCATTAAAAGACACAATAGATGTAAAGGTAATGTATTTATCTATATTTACTATATCAACCTTATTAGGTAATAAAACTAAGGAATTTATAAGAATAAATATTATAGCAATAAAGAACAATTTTATGCTACTAGGAGCAATTGAATTTTACAAGCTCAATGTTTCTTATTGACAATGTCTGGCTAACTAGACTTTAGTTGGCTTGTCTCACCTGCCTCTACACCGCGATTGTGGTATTGCCATACTCAGCACAGCACTAGACTACTCCATCTTATCCAGAACAAGAAGAGTCAAAAGGGAAGAGTACAATGAGAAAACTAACGTCCTCATAAAATGAAAGCATGCATTCTTCTGTGCTTTCTCTATGACTTGACACACATTTGTTTCTAAGAAATACATAGAAGAGGGCTATAGGAAGGATCAAAATTTAACCTAGAGAAAAAATTGCATCTAATTAGAATTTTCAGAGTAATATTAAATGATATAATAATAATAATAATAATAATAAATAATAATAATAATAATAATAATGCCTGTAAGAGTCAGAGCATAATATTATTAAAACTTAAAAGGAGAGTAGCAGTGCAGTAAATGTCAGCAGCTTCTCAGAGCAAGAGAAAGGAAGACAGGATGAAAAAGCAAAAGAGAATCAGAAAAAAATAATGAAAACCATACCACTTAATATAAGGCAACATGAAGGTCAATCACACAGTGTTCCAACGATCATATGACAAGGAGGATGTCTTAGAGACAGAAGTAGGAAATCCAAATTGTCATGCATGCTTAGAGTGGAGATTGCAAGAAGAAAAGGGACCTGCAGATTTATGAAGCCCCCGGCTACAACCCTGTAAGACACTGACAACAATCACAGTGCTTTATGTGCTTGCGAGGTAAACCAAAGCCTACCTATCATTAAGCATGTCAGGCATAGGAAACTTGTAGCTGTGACATCTAATTCAGGACAGTATGTTTCTTGTGTATTATACATAGGTACTTAAATGACAAAACTTATTCTTGATTAATAAAATACAAGAATGTGGTTGGATTACCAAAAACAAAGTAAATACTTACTTTTAATTCACCATAGTTTTTTGTTACTAGAGGATAACAAAAGATATACCCTGATGAAAATAATCAGAATAAATTAGTATTTTAGTTTTGAGTATTGAAACTTGAGGTATTCAACTATATAGTGATTAATATGTAGTGCCTTAGAATAGAAAAATGCCCTAGCATATATTGTTCCTACTGATACAAATCTGCACCTATCTGCAAATTGTTATTGAAAAGCCTAATCATTTTGAGTTTTACTACAAAATAAAACTTGTATTTTGGTAGTCTAAGCTTGAAAATAAGCATTGCAAATTAAGAACAAAGAAAATGCATGACAATTAATGGAGCTTAGAAAACAGTATCCATTGATAACTTGTGTTGTTCATATGAGAAATCATGAGTGTGTATGTGTGTTTGTGTGTTTGTGTGCGTATTGCATGTGTGTGTGTTGTGTGTGTATATGCATGCATGCACTCATTAACATAGCTGAGAAAAATAGCTCTATAAAATATATGAACTCTACCAATATCAGAGGATCAAACACTAATCTTCCAGACTGTCACCTTTAGTTTGCAACTGTACATGATCAATGACAGCATTTGCTTATTTAAGGTGTCATTGTAAACCTTGACTAAGATAGTGGGGGAGTCATATAATAGTGCTTTGGTCAATTTTATATGAGTTTGACAATTAACAACTAGCTAAACTATCATAGCCAGAATATGTTTTCTGTTCTGAATGGTAAATAATATGAAATACAACATTGACATAGTCATTTTTAACCACAGTTTGTTAATGTGGTGCTTCTTTGGGATCAAAAATGAATTTGAATGACTCTTTATTTTAAAATCAATTATAATTTTAGGTTATTCTTATCTATATGAACTAGTGCATCAGACAATTATGAAATGTATAGTTATTTAGAAGTTAAATTATCTAGTGATATTATTGTCATCATGGTTGTAAAAATAAGTCACATTCATGATTTACATGTTTACTGGTGTAAAAAGCCTTCAAATGTGCGAGTATTGAAAAGGCTGATATACAAAACTATATAGTATGCAACACGATAGTGGTAATTAATCCCCATGTGCTTTTAAAGCTATGAAATAAGTTTATAGATATTATAAGATAAATTAATCATTTTATTGACTTTTATGAGGTTTTCATTTTAATTTTAGTGCACAGAGATATTTCTTTAACACTTAAAGACAAATATCAAAAAATTAACTTCATTGACATGATTTCTTGATGAGTGGGTGTGACTACAATTATGCTAAATCCGTCATTTATCTGCTGTTCCGTTATAATACCATTCTAGTTCCCCAAAATCATGGTTAACATTTGCTTGACCTCGCATCTATTCAGCCATTTTTGTTTCTTTTCGAGGTTGTGTAATTGAGCTGCTCTAACCATGAGACTGACTTTTGAATTCAGTCTTTCGTCATTGAGGTGCACTCAGGTGTTGAACTCATTACACCCTCTACTGTTTGATTTTTCTAGATAATATTATACGGCCCTGCATTTATTATAGTTTTCCACTTACTGAACAAAGTACAGAAAGTACAGAAGACCTTTCCAGAAATGTATGACTGGAGATATGGTAAATGTAACATAAAGGTGTTTTGCACAGTTTCTAGACAATCTTCTGGAGGTAAATGTGCAATTGTCAGAGTTTGTTTGTTTCTTTCTTTTTTTGTTCTTTTCTTTCCTATGTTTTTTTTTCTGGGGAGGGGGAGGAGGAATGGCTGGGGACCCAAGTCTCCTGTAGTCCAATCTTGTCTTCAGCACCATAGCCTCCAACTAGCTATGTAGCTGACAATAAATTTCAACTTTGGATCCTCATGCTTCAACATCCCATGTGCTAGGATTAAATGGGGGCACCGCCACACCTGGGAGTTGAATGCTGGGCTTTGGCCATGTTAGGCAAGCACTTGGACAACCAATCTATAATCTGACACCAGTCATTTGCTTACCGTGGAATATTTGTGCGGATCCCAACAGTGGGAGTGGGGTTGTCTCTGTCTCATTTTCCTGTTCCTTTTCCTCCTCCTAAGCTTTGATGTGAGGGCTTGTGCCTGGTCTCACTGTCACTTGTTATGCCACATTCTGCTCATATCCCTGGGAGGACTGCTCTTTCTGAAGAAAAACAGTGAAGGAGTGGATCTAAGGACGAGGGGATGTTGGGGAGGGACTGGGAGAAGTGGAGGGAAGGGAGGCTGTGATCTGAAAAAGGAATAAATAAAAAGAAAAAACATACACAAAAACAAGTTAAAATAATATGAAATAAAACACTACTTTCTTAGTAAGTTGAAGGTGTGGATGTTAATGGATTAAGATATTTGTGAGTTTGTTCTGCCTGGTGATCACAAAGTTTCACAAGGTCATCCTCATATGTAGGGATTTATAATCCTCATAATATGAAAACTTTCAAATATTATTTCTTTAAATATTTTCTATATCCACTATTCATTGTTCAAATATACCACAAACGAAGTTCATGTTTCTCCTCTCTCACTTGGATCTATACCTGTGTTCATTTCTCATACTTTGTTCTTTGTTTATAATTTTTAAAAGTTTTGATCATTTTAACCTCTGTTCTGCTCTTCAGGGAAGCTTTTTGATTTTTGAAATTATATATTACAACTATAATTTCTGACCATTGTTTTTCTTTTATTTAACTTTGTTAATTTTATGTTTCCAAAAAATTAAGTGTTTTTATTAAAATGTGCAAAACGGCTATCATAAATTTATGTTTTCAGAAACTTTAATATCTCTGTTACTTTCAGTTTAAACCGTTTTAAGTGTTAGACCTCAATTATCTGCAGAGGCTAGTGTATTAAAAGGTTTGTCCCAGAATGAGACAAGAGGCATGTGGGGAAACCCTGGAGAAGAACCAGAAGGGATGTCCTTAGGCTATAGTGGGCAAAGCCTGAAATTACATACTGCATGCCTTCTTCATTTCGGCATTTTTCTTTCCTGTAATGACATAGCTGTTTTGTCCAAGTATGTGTACCTGTCATGCTACGATGCCTCCCCAGAGACCAAAACTCATGATGCCAACCAACATCCAGTACCGTAAGAATGCCAACATTGCTATTTGTATGTTAATTATCTCGATTCTGCCATTATGCTGATAGAAATCTGCCAATAAATATTTGCTGATAAACATTCCTTCATGTGTTGAAGTGTCACTGTCAGAAAACTTTGAATTATAGATCAGGAATTTTCAGTATTACAGTTTGACATTTAAATTCCATTTAAAACCTACTTAGATTTGATTTTGGTAGACAAATAACTCCAACCATGTAGGTCAATCAGCTCACTCTTCCACATCCCTACCCTGCCAGGACTGTAACATCAGTTCCTTGCCGGAGTTGTTTGGATGCAACAGGCATAGCCAACAACAGTCAATGCCACTCTTTGACCAGGAAAGCTCAGCAGAGTACCTGCTACTTCATGCATTTCTATTTGATGAGCATCAAATATATCATTGAAGAAGAGATTAAATGATACAATATAGCTATGGGCTGACTCCCCAAAGCTCTTTGCTCTTTGTTTTCTTCGTAGTTTCTGACTCTTGAAGCTTCCTTTTTAACTAGCTTGAAATCTAAATTTTATTCATTTTAAAATTGGTATGTATCTTTTTTTTTTTTTATTAACTTGAGTATTTCTTATGTACATTTCGAGTGTTATTCCCTTTCCCGGTTTCGGGCAAACATCCCTTCCCTCCCCCTTCCTTATGGGTGTTCCCTCCCCACCCTCCCCCCATTGCCGCCCTCCCCCCAACAGTCTAGTTCACTGGGGGTTCAGTCTTAGCAGGACCAAGGGCTTCCCCTTCCACTGGTGCTCTTACTAGGATATTCATTGCTACCTATGAGGTCAGAGTCCAGGGTCAGTCCATGTATAGTCTTTAGGTAGTGGCTTAGTCCCTGGAAGCTCTAGTTGCTTGGCATTGTTGTATCTTTTTCATTGCTTCTTCTTTAGGGTGTAAGCAACATGAGAAGAAACAAAAGGGGAATAAAAGTAACAGCATTCCCCAAACCAGGAAAGGAAGTTTCCTAAGTCCTGAGCTATGGCATTGCATAGGGACTAATATACAATCAAATAAGTAGTTAAATTTGCAAATTATTTTCAAATAATATTTTATTAATCTTTTTTAGAATATTATGCATGAATGAATACAATGTATTTGATCATGTCCACACACCCCCTCCAACTCTTCCCAGATCCATCTTCATGGCCACCGTTTTTTTTGTTATTGCTCTTGTTTTTATAACCTACCATGTCATATTTGTGCTGCCAGCATTCCTGTGAATGTGGGTCCATCCATGGTCACATGGAAGACCTTTCCACAGACTACCTTTATGTGGATCTTTAGGTTTGTGGTTTTAATGTGCAGTATCTGTAGTACCGGCAATACAGATAATCCAGGAATTCAGAAAGATGCTTTTGGTGAGAAGGATAAAGCAATCTCTAGGGTGTGTGGTCAGGGTGGGGAGGAATGGTAGAATTTTGGTGATATGAACAGAGAAGGAAATGTATTATTTTCATAAGCAAAAAGCATTAAAAATGGAGAATTTCTTATCTTTCTTTATGCATCGTGGATTGTCTCTGTTTTTCACCAAACTAAAATATAAGGGACTTCTAAAAACCATACATGCTAGGAGGTAAACCAAGCCAAATTGTAGTGAGTGCAGCATTCAGGCTAATAATATCAAAAGGCAAAAATAATTTTCTCACCTAGTGCCCTAAAATTATGTAGTCCTTTTGTTACTGTCTAGTTATCTTCTCCCCATCACTGTCCTATGCATGCAATTTTTATTTAAGGATTAGTTCAGTTGGAAGAAATGGAATGTGCATGTTAATAATAAATAAGCCAATGTTTTCAAATGCATTCTTTCTTATTACAAAGCTAAAGCAAATAGCCAGCAGAACTATAAATATGTACCGATTATAGTGTACAAAATAACAGAAACATTAAACATGACCAGTGACATGAGTTTTCTTCATGGTGATAGGGAAATAATAGAATAAAATACTGTCATTAAAATATGTAAGATTGCAATATATTAAGATGTATGTACCCTGTTTAAAAACATGCATAAAAGAAAAATCAGTTTAACATGCTGCGCTATCTAACATAATTGAAGAAAGTGGAGAAAAGACTCGTGACAGGCAAAGAAATCATTATGAAAACAAAGAGCATACAAATGTTTCTTGAAAATATCAAGTAGTAATGACTCTCTGAATGAAGTGCTTACCATGTATTATGAAACAGTAGGCATGTTTAAAATATAAAAGAAAATATGAAAATACTGGAATTTACTAGCACTGATAGTGTTTCACATAATCAACACTATTCCTGTATATTTAAATTTGAAAATAGAAAAGTTAATAATTTTCTAACTGAGAATATTTGTGCCTTCTGTTGAGATAATCTATTCATTCTGGTCAAACTAGTGGACATTATTTGCTAATACATAGAATAAGAAAAGAAATTTAAATGTTTTCCTTAATAAGTGAAATCAAAGTTATTTAATAAAATTACTTTAATGGAAAAATTTTAAAACTACTCCAAATAACTTTCTAAAAAATAGGCTAATTTCTATTTAATTTAAATATATTACTATCACAAATTACAGCTTAATCAAAAACATGAAGGGAATAATATAGTCTTATTCTTATATGAGATCAAAGCCTGATATATATTTTAAATTAGTAAAATTTTGTACCTTTAATAATACATACATTATAAATACAGAAAAGGTAGTCCATCTCTTCTATTCCATTTGTAGATGCACAAAATGATCTTAATGAAAAGAATAAGAAATGAAAAACCCTGATCCCTCTTATTTCTAACAGATCATAACTTACATCACAAGATAAAATAATTTTAATCTCTCTACAAAATTCTTCATACTTACAATAAGATGTAATGTCCAACTTTATAATTGGAATAAAACATCATACATCCCATCAATAAATTCTTACTTATGTTTTGTATTGGGAAATATTTGGAAATTCAAATGCAGGTGTCTTGCAGAATAGAAATGATCAACATACGTAGCAATGAATAGCCTAGTAAGGGCACCAGTGGAAGGGGAAGCCCTTGGTCCTGCCAAGACTGAACCCCCAGTGAACGGGATTGTTGGGGGGAGGGTGGTAATGGGGGGAGGATGGGGAGGGGAACATATAGAGAAGGGGAGGGGGAGGGGTTGGGGGGATGTTGGCCTGGAAACCGGGAAAGGGAATAACAATCGAAATGTAAATAAGAAATACCAGAGTTAATAAAGATGAAAATAAAAATGATCAACACTATTTATTCTCCTATGAAACTTTTTCATTCCAAACATTACATCCCCATTATTAACATGTATGTATCTCATAAATAATTTTAAATATTGTAAAGTTCCTCTTCATTCTCTCATTCCAAGAGTGAAGAATAGAAAGAATAATATCTGAGAAATTACTAAAATCATAATAATTAATATAGGCTGTTTCTTAATTGAAACATATTGTACATGAATGAGGCATCGAACTCAATGAAGTAGAGTAGCAACACTAATCCAAAGGGGCACACAAGACCCCATTCTCCAAAGGTGCAAAATTTTCCTTGAGGCTGCTGTGGGAAGCCTTCAGCTGACTTAGGATACTATAATATAAATGTATTTGCATATATATGTGTGTGTATATGTATAAATATTATATTTGTATATTGATGATTCTATGTACATATGTAAAATATATGAAATACAAATGAGAGAAAACTTGTTTGTCTTTTAGAGTTGTCCTTCAAATAATATTTGATGTGCATACCCTTAATCCCAGAACTAAGAAGTCAGTGGCAGGAAAATCTCTAAATTCAAGGATAACCTAGTCTATAAAGTGACTTCCAGGACATCAGGAATATGTAGATTCTGAAATCACCATGATTACCTTCATTATTGCGGATAGAAATCATTTTGTGCATATATACCACATTTTTGTATCCATATTTGCGTGTTTCAAATACACACACACACACATACACACACACACACACACACACACACATATATATATGTTACATTTTGTAACATATTCACAAAGACAGTTTTGTTCAAGTGTTGTGCTTGCACTGTTTGAGAAGTCCATATCATTCTCTCCTTCTACTGCCACCTTCTATCTGATCACCTTTCTCCCCCTAGACAATGTTGCTCCAAATGTCATGGTTTTGTGTCTGCACAATACCCTGATTCTATAAATGAGAAAAACATGAAAAAAATTTTCTCAGTCAGTTATTTCATTTAGTAAGATGATCTATCTCCAATTGTATCATCTTGCAAATGCAATACTTTCATTCTTGCTTGAAGTTCAAACTTTGCTTTGTCTACAACTCATATTTGATTTCTCCATTTATCTATTGATAGAATAGGTTGATCTCATAATTTGATGATTGTGTCTAGTGCATACACATGGTGCATAATATTTGTATGACAGATTGATTTTAAATCCTTAGGATAAATGATCAAGAATGCGATAACTTGGTCATATACACATTCTATTACCTTATCTTTTAGCTGTCACAGGTGATGCATTATTATTTTTCCTTTTATTTTAAAAGGGATGTTTTTAATATACTTGGACCACAATTTTCCCTATCTTTCTTCTTCTTCTAATTTCTCTCTACCTCCCCTTCTGTCTAGACTCATTCTCTTTCTACTTCTTAATAGAAACAAAAATGACTACTGAAGAATAATACTATAATTATAATATATATCATGGAATATGATAAGATAATACTAAAACCAGCACACCAAAATAGGACAAAGCAAACAAATAGAAGAAAAATATCCCAAGTAAGTGGACAAAAAAAAACCAGATAGAGATGCAGAGACACACTCTTTGACACACTCAGAAACCTCATAAAAACATTAAACTGGAAATTATAACATATACATAAGGGACCTGTAGGAAAATAAAGTTGAAAGTACCATGTGTTCATATTTCACATATCTTTCATGTATATCATATATTATCTTATAATTATCTTAGTTTCTATATGAAATAAGATGAAAATTTAAAAAGACAAAAGTCCTATGAAGAGGAATTTTAATCCAGCAACATGTGTACCATGGCAAAGGATCATATCCAAATACCTAAGTCTGTATGATCTAGCTGGAATACAGATAGACCATTAGTATACACCTTTAGTCCCAACATGTAGGTAAGGTTAGTTTGTAGAAGGAAGCAGCATGTTAGAAGGTGACCTCCAATTATCAGAAAGACAAAGTGAAGAATCAGAGAACGATTTGACAGGATGAGTCAGAGATATTTCCAGCTCTCACAAGAAGAGAACATACAAGAGAGGCTATTTAAGAGCAGCTCAGGGAAAAGAGTCGGTAATTTGGGAGTTAAGTTAGGTTTGAGTCAGACCAGTGAGTTCTTTGCACTGGAGTTGACTTCCTTCATTAGGTCATGCAGTTCAGTGGAGGTTAGCAGAGTCAATTGAAGCCAGAGGCTAGAACAAATTTCCTGAGCTAGTTTGAAGTCAAGGAGAGCAATTCAGTGAGTGAGAAGCTGAGAGAAGCCAGACTGAAAAGGTCAGCTTGCAGAAGAATTTGACCCAGAACAGCTGAGATGAACCAGCCAGGCAGAGTTCAGAAGGAACTAGCAAGGGTAAACTTATTATCTGAGCGGCAAGTCTCAGATATGACAATTACATCAGGCAAACAAAAGCTACCTTTACAATCCCTGCACAAAATTATAGACAAAGAATCCTCAGAGGTAGCACTGAGTTTATTTTCTGTTGACCATGTATTACTGGACATTTGGCCTGCCCTTAAGAGTAGCTTGGTTCCCCAATGAGATATCCTTTGAGAACTCTAAATTTTTATTTGCAAATAGTGATCAAGTGGAAAGAGTTTCTGATTTAGGGATAAGAACATGTGACCAATACTCCTATCATATCCAGGTCCATATCTGGTACAGACACACACAGGCTTTATGTATGCTGCCTGATTTTCTATGAGTGCATATTTACATCTGTTTCCTTGGAATCCTCCATCCTCTTTGCCTCTTAGACTCTTTCTGACTACTCTTCACCAAGGTTCCATGAGCCCTGAGGAGAGAGAATTAAGGGGAATATCTTAATTATAGCTGACTTTTTCAAGGGCTCTCACTCTCTGTATTGTGTGACTTTGGTTTCTGTATTGCCAACCGAAGCATGAGGAAGTGTTTCTCTTATGGTAGATAAGCAAGGCACTGATTTATGAATATAGAAAAAATATCATTAGGGTCATTTTATTGCTACATTTTAAACATTTTAATTAATTCATTGAATGAATTGATTTTTAGGCCAATAGTGTTTCACTTTTCCCTAAGTCCCTGGGGTGGCTATTATTAGACTCTTGATCACTTAGTGCCAAGTATGCGTTCTATCTCATGGAGAAGGCCTTATTAACTTAAATCAGACTTTGTACTGCAACATGCTTTGTGCCATCATTACACTAGCATATCTTGCAGGCAAAGATTGAAGTTTATATAGCTGTGGTTTAGATTTATATTTTTCCTTGATAGCAAGCAGAGTAGGTGTCTGTACCAAAGACAATAGCACATAAATATGGGGCCACTAGGTAGGTAGCAGTTCAACCTCTACATGTCATGTCCAGTGAGTTGTGTAGGTATTATGCTCAGTGATAGGACATTTCCTATCAGTCAGTTTGTAGACATAAACTATAGTCTTGCCAAAACCATGCAACACATTTTGCTTGCATTTCAATTATATGTAACCCTATTATGGTAGTGAAAGCTAAATTTGGTGTTAAGAGATACACAGCTGGGGTTCTGTCTATCCCATTATTTGACACTTTGATTTATATTGCATAGGCATACACACACATACACACACACACACTATCTATCTATCTATCTATCTATCTATCTATCTATCTATCTATCTATCTATCTATCTATCTATCTTTCCCCTTCTCCTTCTCCTTTTTCCCCTTTGCCACTTGATTGTCCTATTCCATCACAGCTCCCATGTATCCAGGTCTCCCTATTCTATTTTCCTTTCCTAAGGAGATCTTTCTACCTATTCCTTTACTGTATACCTAACCTCTGTAGCTCTATAAGTGCATGTTGGTTCTCATTCACTTAACACCTAATATTCATATATGAAAGAATGCATCCACGTTGTTCTTCTGTGTCTGTGTTGCCTCACTCGTGGTGATTTTCTACTTCCATCCAATTACTTTTGAATTTCATTTTTTAACAGCTGAATAAGATCCCGTTATATAAAAATATTACATTTTCTTTTTCCGTTCATATTTTGAGGGATATTTAGAGTTATGTTTTCTAATTTCTGATTATTATGAATAGGGCAGCAGTAGACACTTGAGCAAGTTTATTAGTGGTAGGATGAGGTGTCCTTTAGACATATTCTCAAGCATGGTACAGCTGGATCTTGAGACAGAACAACCCTGAGCAGTGCCACACTGATTTTTATAGTGGCTGTACAAGTCACACTCACCAGCAATGAGTCAGTGTTGACATTATTACATATCCTCTTCAGCATGAGCAGTCATTTGTTTTATTGATCATAGCCATTTGTAAGGGTCTAAGATGAAATCTGAAGGTAGGTTTGATTTGCATTTCTCTGATGACTAAGAATGCAAGACATTTCTTTAAGTGATTTTTGGTCTCTTCAAATTCCTCTTGAGAATTAACTGTTTAGATGTATAACTCATTCTTAATTTGTTTTCTTTATATCTAGTTTATTTATTCTTTATGTCTTATATTTAGCCCTTTATTGTATGGATACTTGTTAAAATATGGTCCCATTGTGTAGGCTGTTGCTTTGCCCCCATGATGGTGCCCTTTGACATGCATTGACATGCAGAAGGTTCTCAGTTTTATAAGGTCTATTTATTAGTTATTAATCTTTGTACCTGTGCTAATGGAATTTCATTCAGAAAAGTATTTCCTGAGACAAAGAAAAGTCTATTGCCAACTTTCTCCTTTATTATACGCAGTTATGTGGTGCTTTTATAGGGTTTTTGAACCTATTTGGAGTTGAGTTCTGTGCAGGGTGATAAATGTGTTTCTATTTGCATCCTTTTACATGCAGAGAGCTACTTTGACCACTACCATTTGTGGAAGATACTGCCTTTTATTCCAGACTCTTCTTGGATTCTTTATAGAAAAAATCAGATGTTCATAGGTATAATTTTATTTCTTCTTCCTCAATCTTATCCCGCTGGCAAATTTGTAGTTTTGCCCATAACATTCTCTTTTTATTACTATTTCTTTGTTATATAACTTGAAATCAGAGTTTGTGATACATGCAGTATATCTTTTATGATTCTGGTTTGTTTTAGCTATCCTGTTTCTTTTTTCCTTTGAGTGTGTGTGTGTGTGTGTGTGTGTGTGTGTGTGTGTGTTTATGTGAAGCTGAAAGTTTTCCTTTCAAAATTGATGTAAAGTTGTGTTGAAATTGTAATGATATTACATTGACTATGTAGATTGCTTTTAGTAGGATGGGAATTTTGGCCATGTTAATCCTACCAATTCATGGCCACAAAAATTTTATCTTCTAATACCTTTCATCAGTCTCCTTCTTCAATGTCTTCAAGTTTTTATCTTACAAGTCTCTCACTTGTTTGAATAATGTTATATCACTATATTATATATCATTTGAGAATATGGTGAAAGGTGATGTTTTGTGATTTCTTTCTCAGTCCATTTGTCATTTGCACATGGGAAGACGTGATGTTGTCAGTAAATTTCATATGCAGTAGCATTGCTCAATGTGTTCATTGCCTATAGGAGTTTCCCGGTGACAGTTTTAGGATAACATATACATATGGTCATATCATCTGCAAATAATGATGCTTTGACTTTTTCCTTTCCAATATGTCTCCATTTTATCTCCTTTAGCTATCCTACAGCTCTAGCCAAGGCATCAAGTATTCTATTGAATAGGTGTGGAAAGAGTGGATAACCTTGTATTTCTCCTGATTTTAGCGAATTGCTTTGGGTTTCTCTCTGTTTAATTTGATGTTGGCTATGGACTTACTATAAACTACCTTTATTATATTGTTGTATATCCATTATACCTCTAATATCCCTGGCACTTTTATCATGGAGGGGTGTTGAATCATGGAAAAGGACTTTTAGGCATACAATGAGATGACGTAATACATTTTGTTATTTAGTCTGTTTATATAATGGGCTACATTTTTTGATTATATACGTTAAATGTTTTCTACATCTCTACATGAGGAATACTTGATCACAATGGATCATCCTTTTGATTTATTCTTCAATTTGTTTTGCAATATTTTCTTGAGAATTTTTGTGTCCATGTTTATGAAGGTAATTAATCTATAATCTATTTTGGGGGGGATATTTTTGTTGTTTAAGCATCACAGTGACTGTGGCCTCATTAAATAAATTGGAGGAGGATCCTTTAGATTCTATTCTGTGGAATGAATTGCTGAGTATTGATATGTACTCTTCTTTAAAGTCTGTCTCTGTACTAAAACTTTCTGGCCCTGGGCTTTTCTTTTGGTTAGGAGGTATTTAATGTCTGCTTCTATTTAACCACATGTTATTGATCTGTTTATATTGCCTATCTGCTTTGGATTTAACTTTGGTAAGTGATATGCATCAAAAAAGGATCCTTTTCTTTAGATTTTCCAATTTGTTGGAACGCACATTTTTGAAGTATGTCCTTATGATATTATAGATTTGTTTAATGGCATTATCTCTAAATTTTCATCTATAATTTTCTTTATTTGGATATTATGTCTCTGCCTTTTAGTTAATTTGCATAAGGTTTGTCAATCTTATTGATTTCCCCAAGAAACAACTCTTTATAAGGTTTGTCAATCTTACTGATTTTTCTAAGAAACAACTCTTTGTTTCAATGATTCTTTGTTTTTGTTTGTTGTTTCTATTTTATTTTATTGAGTTCTGGGTTTTTCTATTTCTTGTCATTTTCTACTTTTGTGGTAATCTCTTTATTTTTTTTTCCTAAAGTTTCAAGTATGCTGTTACGTTACTAGTAGGATATTTCTCCAATTTCTTTATATAAGTACTATGTGCTATGAACTTTTCTCTTAAAATCCACTTTTTGTTCTCCGTAAGATTTAGGTTTGTTGTATATTTATTTTCATTCAACTCTAGAAAGTCTTTAACTTTAATATTGACACATTTTTAATTCAATCTTCTTATGAGTAGTTCGCCAAACCATAATGCTATGGCTTGCTTCAACTGCTGTACTTAATGTAACAATAACCCTGTTTTAATGTATTTTTAATTTTTAAATTATAATTTAATCTTGGTATATTCGTTTTATTCTCCTCATTTCATCTCCACCAGTGTACTTCAATCCTTCCTCTCTCAAATTCATAGCCTCCTTTCCTTTAATTCTTTCTACACACGCACACACACACACACAAAGACACACACGTGCATATACATATATATGTATAATAAAGAGTATGTGTATATATATATACATATATACATATACATATATAAGCATATAAGTAGTGTGCATAATACTACTTGTATGATTTCAGGAATGACCCTTTTGTAATTTGTGCCTTTCTATAGTTATGAGAATTTTTCTTCTCTCCACATCCTGTAACCTTTAAACTCAAATGTAAATTTTAATAATCCCATGCAAAACTTACTCTATAGTTAGCAACCATTTGTTTTATCCATGGCTGTCTCCCTTCTGCCTATGTCATGGGTTGTTTAAAGGAAAATGATTCTAATGGAGATAGAACCCATATTTTATCTATAAGCCAGCAAATATTATAAGTACTCCAAATATTATTCAGGGTGTGCTGAAATCAAATGATCCTAATGTCAGTAAGCATGTGAGCAAAAACCAAAGGCTGACATCCAATTAACATTGTCTGTTACAGTCAGTAATAAATCCACATCCATTCTTTGGCACTTTGTGTGGTAACAAGTGGAATAAACCAAAGGAATGTTAATCCATTGATTTATAATAAATTCTTTTAAAATTATTTGTTTGCAGAGGAGAGGAATTTGTTTTGCAATGAAAGCCATAGGTTATTTAAACTTTTGCCTCCACAGTAAAACCAAATAATAAAATACAAATCCTTATGTTATATGTGAATCTCATAGGCTCTAAGCTCTGGCTTGCTATGTTATTTGATTTTATTTTTAGCCACTCAACTAGTAGCTGTTTCTGGAGTCTCCTTTATTATTTTATTACCAGTATTCCATGTTGTCAAGAGATATTTCCCCCTCTAGGATTTTAACAAAATGTAACAGTAAAGTTTTAATTAACAAGCAAACTTTTGATTACAAATTTGTAATCCCAAGGTTTTTATATCAGAAAATATGTTTGTAAATGATAACATAGTTGCTTTTTTCTAAGTAATATACTATAGAAAGTAATTTTAAGATAATAATAACTTATCTATTATATGCAAAATATATTTTGCAATAACTGGCAGTCAAACATACTGTATCTAGAGTCATTCTAAAACCATGTGATTTGTCTCCTATGGTACCATGACTAACATTTTTATAATTAAGTATTTTGTGTAATGTGATAACTCTTTTACAGTGACATTCTCATAGAATTAAATTTTAATCATTTTATTATGCATATTTTAATTTTTATTTGAATCTTAAATAAACAGTATGCAATTCTAAGATATATAATATTGAGATATAATCATTGGTGAACTACTAAATTTCCTTCCTGTGTACCCATTGAGATTTTGTATATTTATACATTCTCAAGGGATATCTACTAAATGTTTTTAACTTTTCCATTTCCTTACACAATTATCTTTGTTTATGTATGTGAAACATGGACACATAGAAATGTTCCCTTATGCACACCCCAACGTTATAAAAGTCAGATCTCCCAAAATTCCTCATCTTACTAATAGATAAGTTACAAAGAGTGAACAACATTATTCCACTTTGTGTTCCACTCTGGCTTACTCACCAACATTCTCTTTTCTTCAATTTTAACGTTTTATTGCCTCATTTCTTGTACAGGTGAGATGACATTGAATTTGTCTCTATCTGATTTAATTCATGTACTCAGTAATTCTCATTTATTCTTGCAAACGGAAATATTTCCTTTGGGATCCTGACTATCATTCCATTGCATATAGACCACTGTTTGTTTGGTAGTAGTCAAATAATTGGGAGTAGAAATTTTAGACATGCTTCCTAAAGAATTCTTTCTTCATTTTTGAGAAGTTGGACAGATTTGTCATCAGACATATTCATAATGAATTTTCTACATGTTGTCCCTACAACTCAGTTCCTTAAATTGTGTGAGACAAGCATGAGAGCCACTATACTATGGAAACAACATAGTTCTTTAAATTGTGAAACAAATTGCTGTACATATTCTCATTAAACATCCTTCATAACTACCAATTTCACAAAAATTTACTCTAGTAGGAGGCATAGTATATGACTTATTTAGCTCTATTTTATTATTTCACTATATTTTCTGTTAAATTTTTTCTTTATTACTGGTTGATCTCTCTTTCATGTTTCTTTCCTTTGAAAGGTGTTTACAGATCTCTTACAGTTTTTGCCATTTCACTCAGCCTTAGGTTTGTGTTTTGTTGGCTTTACTGAGTTATTTCTTCTCCTTAACTTTAGTGAGCTGTTTGTTTGTGTCTTCTTTGAACTCCTTGAATTCTTTGATGGTGCTTGGGGATTTCTTTTAAGATCTCTGTGCTGGGGTTCAACTCAGAAATTATAATTGGAGTATTTTTTAATGTTGTAACTATAGGAGAAAAGGATTGTTTTGTTGATGGTTGTAATACTTATTTTGGTTTTAGTTTTTATCTTTTAAAATTTTATTTACCTTTAATGTGCCTATGTGTCTTGCTTGCATGTATGTGAATGTAAGAGTGTCAGATCTTGGAGTTACAGATAGTTATGAGCTTCCTGTGGGTGCTGGGATTTGAATCAGTGCCCTTAACCACTGAGCCATTTCTCCAGCCCTTGGAGAATATTTCTATAATACTAATGGATTTTGGAGAAGATACGACAGTTTTGAACTCTCATACTCTTTGTGTTTTTGGGAAGAGTCCTTAGAAATCATGTGAACAATTTTGTTGTTCCTGTTTGTTGTGTTCCTGATGGGGACAGAGCAGGCTGATTTGTGTAAGAAATGTGCATCCTTTTTCAAACCTAGGGGTTGAAAAGTTAAGGGTGGTGATCCTCAGACTGAATAAGAAAACTGGGTGTGAGAACTGGTTCCACTAAGGACTGATGCGAGTGCAGTTGGCGCCTGGATGAGAGGATGAATTCAAGAGTGTGGAAAGAGCACATGATCTACCAGGCTGGCTGAACCTGGAGGTCAGGTGTTATGTCCATTGACTGGTTATGGTCTGACAGACAGGTCAACCTTGTTAAGATGCTTAATTCAAGTGCTGAGAAAAGATAAAAGTGACTCCAAATAGAAAGACTGATACAGATGTAGCAGTAGGTAAAGCTTATGAAGAAATTGTGGCTCATGGAGAATATAAGTGTCTGGAGTTTTTTTCTCTTTGCAAGCTTCTTAACAGATGTGACCTCTGTGCACTGCATATTATCCAGGTACATATACCACTGGCACACCACTGTCAACCCAAGCTGTTACATCCTGTGTGCAGGACACTTTTTGAAGTCCGCCTGCTTGTCAATCAAAAGGTAAACACTTCAACCTAAAACCTGCAAATAATTTAAGAAGGAAGAAGTCTGGGACTGTCACACCTGCCCATCAGTGATGACCTCACCATTCTTAGACAGTTGTTTTCTTTCACAAAACAACAACAATCTCTATTAAACTAACAGCCTAAAAGTCTACCAGGTGGGGGTGGTGGACTAACAAGAAACTTTATAATTATGTACAAACCCAGATAGAACTAAGATAGTATGAATCACACCAAGTACCACTTTCCCTTTTCAGTTCCATAAAAGCCAGAGGTTTCCTGTATTAGAGATTCAAACATGCCTCTGCTTTTTAGTCACATTAGTGAATTTGTTCAAACTTAACTGCATCTGTTTTCCAATAAAATTTTAATCCAGATTACTATCTGTTCATGAACACAACTTTAAACCAAGCACTACGGCTACCTCTCATTTCATTATTTAATTACATATATGGCCCACAATTTTTCACTGTGAAAGCCTTCTTACTGAAAGAAGCAAAAATTCAGTTATAGTTCATTTGCCTAATGATATGTGGCTAGAAGACATCAGTAATAAATAGGCATCTTAGAAAAAATAATTAAGTATAATAGACAGAATGATTCATCCTAAGTAGCAGGACTTAGCAGGAAAATTAAAATCAGCTGTAATGAGAGAAACTTACATTTAGACCTTGGCAGAATAAAATGATAAGATGTGGACTACTTGGAACTCATTCAATATATATGAAACACGAAATAACTTTGAGGGAATTAATATTGGACAAATAACATATTTCACCAATTTGTTACTTTTTAGCATGATGACAAGTTACATACATAATTTCTCATAGTCTTAGATTTTGTCTTTTTTCCCTTTTTATACTTGAGTGTCTACTGTTATCTTTGAAATGTAGCCACTAGGGTAGGGTGAATTTCTAAAATATCATATGAATAATGTATATATATATATGTATATGTATATACAATATCTTATAATTCATTCACCTTTAGTGAACTGTTATTCAACATGAGAAGCTGATCAAAAGTCCATCAATAAGTGAAAGAAAATTAACTGACATATGTCAATCAATAGAAAATGACATCATCAGAAAGAATAGAATAGTGATGTTCACAATAACATATCTATATCTCATAGAACTATGATAAACAACCAGAAGTAAAACAACATAATACATTTAATTATTAATTTTTTCCAAACCTCCAAAATATATAATAGACAGAAACATAACAATTATTCAAAAATATGAAGTAACACACAGGGGCATGAAATGTATCACTTGAGTGCAACATGCATGTACAAATGACATTGATAAAACTATGAGTACAAACCTTCCAGCCTGTAACTTCTGTTGGGACAGATCATCAGTATGTCGGCCCCTTTGAAGGCCCCACAGTCCGAAGTCCTTCCAGAATATCTGCTACACAGCAGTCAAGAGATAAGGAACCCATGCAAGTAAGCAAAGTGTCTAAGAACCCCAAGGAACCCAGAAGGCTCAGGACCCATCCCTCCTGCTTGAACTCCACCTCCTTTTGGGCCAGCACATTCTGCCAGGGCAGATCATCAACCTGCCTGCTCTCTGAAGTCTGCACAGTCTGAAGGTTTCTCAGGAAATCTGCTGCACTCAGGGCAACAGACCCCACAGCCTGAAGGCATCCAAGGTGATGTGTTGCAACCAGGGCAATAGATCATAAGCATGAATGCCCCTCTGAAAACTCCATAGTCTGAAGGCCTCCCAGAAGATCTGCTGCAGCAAGGGCCAAAGGTCACCAAGGAGACCTACAGGAACACAGGGACACAGGACACTTCCAGACCAGTTAACAGCAGAGATAACCAGATGATGAGAGGGAAGTAAAAGGTCATAACAGAAGTAAATATACTTTGGTACCACCAGAACCCAGTTCTTCCAACACAGCAGGCCTCGGACACCCCGACACACCTGAACTTAAATTCTATCTCATGAAGATAGTAGAGTCTATTAAGGAGAACATAAACTCACTGATGAAAGTGCAGTAAAACAGATGAAAGCCCTTAAAGAAGAAACAAATACACCCCTTAAAAATACAGAAAAAATGCAATCAAATAAGTGAAAGAATTAAACCAAGTGGTTTAAGACATACAAATGGAAGTAGAAACAATAAAGAAATCACAAAAGGAGTCAACTATGCAAATGGAAAACCTAGTAAAGAGGTCAGGAGCTAAAGATCAGCAACAGAATTCAAAAATAAAAGAGAATCTTAGGCATAGAAGATTCCTTAGAAGATATTTACACAATGGTCAAAGAAAATGCAAAACAAAAAAACTCCTAACAAAATATTCAGGAAATCCAGGACATAATGAAAAGACCAGAGCTAAGCATAATAGAAACTAATAGAAGAGACCAAATCTTGAGGTTAGGCAAGGCTTCCCGTTGGGGTATGGTGCCATCTATCTTTCTCAAAGTTTTAACACAGAACTTCTCCTGTCAAAAGGAAATACAGGGACAAAGAGTGGAGTAGAGACTGAAGGAAAGGCCATCCAGAGACTGCCACACCTAAGGATCCCTCCTATCTTGTAACCACCAAATGCTGTCACTATTGCTGATGCCAAGAAGTGCTTGCTGACAGGAGCCTGATGGGGATGTCTCCTGTGAGTCTCTGCCAGAGCCTTACTGATACAGATGAGGATGCTTGCAGCTAACCATTGAACTGAGCACGGGCACCCCAAAGGAGGAGATAGAGAAAGGACTGAAGGAGCTGAAGGGGTTTACAACACCATAGCAAGAACAACAATATCAACCAAACAGATCCTCCAAATTTCCCAGGGATTAAACCACCAACCAAAGAGTACACATGGAGGAACCCATGGTTCCAGCTGCATATGTAGCAGAGGATGGCATTGTCTGGCATCAGTAAGAGGAGAAGCCTTTGGCCCTGTGAAGGTTCATTTATCCAGAGTAGGGGAATGCCAGAGCAGTAAGGTGCGAGTAGGCGTGTGGGAGGGGAAGCATCGTCATAGAAGCAGGGGGAGGGGGGATGGGAAAGGGGGTAACTGGGAATGGGGATAGCATTTGAAACATAAGGGCATAAATTATCCAACTAAAATGCAGAACAAAAGAAAGAACTAGTAACCTCCCCCAATAAAAATCATCAGATCTTACGACAAAAGCCTATATTCAACAAAACTAGAAAAATCTAGATGAAATGTATGATTTTCTAGACAGATACCATGTACCAAAACTAAATCAAGAGCAAGTAAACTATCTAAACATGTCCATATTCCCTAAGGAAATAGAATTAATTAAATTAAAAACTTCCTATACAAAAAAGCAGAGACTCCACCCTAAAGGAATGGCCAACCAACAACTCTTGCAACTTGAGACTCATCTCATGGGCAAGAGAGACTTACCTGTGGACAAGAGCCAACTCTTGATGTTATTAAAGTGTTCTTTTATGGTTGTAGGTTACAGCCTAGCATCACTCCCAACTGAGATGTCTCAACCAGCAGCTAACTGAAAAAGATGCAGAGACTCAGAGCTAATCACTGGACAGAGCTTGGACACTCTTGGAAGAGTTGAGGGAAGGACTGAGGGACCACATGAAGACCAGTGGTGTCAACTAACCTGAATCCTTGGGGACACCCAGAGATTGAACCACCAAGCAAAGAGCATACATAGCCTGGAACTAATGTCCTCCACTTATGTGGCAGGTGTATAGCTCAGTCTCCATGTGAGTCTCCCAAAAACTGGAGCAGGGACTGTCCCTAAAGCTGTTAAATGCCTGTAGTATCCATTTCCCCTAAGGGTATTCCTTTGTCTAGCCTCAGTAGGAGGGGACTTGCCTAGTCCTGCATAGAAATTATTTTCTAGGGGTAGAGTGATACCCAAGAGGTCCTGCAGCCATTCAGAGCAGGGAGTAAGGGTTAAAGAGAAGGATATTTGTGAAGGGGATCCAGGAAGAAGCAGGGACAGTGATCAGGATGTAAAGTGAATAAATAAATGAATGAACAGATACCACTAAAACCAACCAAAAATAATGATACTGGGAGAACAGTTTTTTATGCAATACAGGCTTTTTGGGAGGTTATGATATAGCAATTACCATAAACCCAGTTTTTCTTAAAAATAAAAGAGAAAGAACTTCAGACTAATTTTGCTTATGGATATAGAAACAAAATTACTCACTAAAATCCTAGCAAACCACACATCAAACCATCATTCACTAAGGTCAAGGAGTGTTCATCCCATAGATGTAATACACTCTATAAAAAATAACTCAAATAACAAAATCATATGATCATCTCATAAAACGCTGAAAAGGCATTTGACAAAATGCAATGCCTCTTCATGTCAAAGGTATTAGAAAGCTCAGGAATTCAAGGCCTGTACCTAAACGTAATAAAACCAATATACAGCAAACCAAGAGCCAATATCAAATTAAATGGAGAGATACTTGACACAATCTGACTAAAATCAGGAACAAGACAAGATTGTCCATTATCTCCATATATATTCAATAAGACAACAGAAAGGGATAAAGGGATTCATACTGGAAATGAAAAAAAAGGATCACTTTTTACAGATGATATGATAGTACGCATAAGCAATCCCAAAAATTCTACCAGAGAAATTCTACGGCTGATAAACAACTTCAGCAAAGTGCCTGGATATAAAATTAATTCCAAAAAAAGTAGTCTTCCTTTATACAAATGATAAACAGACCAAGAAAATAGTAAAGCAATACTCTTCACAGTAATCACAAATAATATAAAATATCTTGTGGTAACTCTAAGCAAGCAAGTGGAAAAATCTGTTTGACTAGAAATTCAAGTCTCTTAAGAAAGAAATTATAGAAGACCTCGAAAATGGAGAGATCTCCCACGCTTATGGATTGGTTGGATTAACATAGTAAAAATGGCCATTCTACCAAAACCAATCTACAAACTGAATGTAATCTTCATACAAATTCCAACATAATTCTTCACAGACATGGAAAGAACAATTATCAACTTCTTATGGAAAGACAAAAAAATCAGGATAGTGAAAACAGTCCTTAACAAAAACAGAACTTCTAGGGGAATTACCATATCTGAATATAAGGTGTAACAATAGTGCTAAAAACCCACATGATATTGGTTCAAAGTAAGACAGGTTGACCAATGGAATAGAATTGAGGATCAAGAAATAAATTCACACACTTATGGACACTTGACAAAGAAGCCAAAAATATACGGTGGTGGGAAAAAAAAAGCACCTTCAATAAATGGTGCTGGTCTAATTGGCAGTCTGTATGTAGTAAAATGAAAATAGATCCATATTTGTTATCTTACATGAAGCTAAAGTCCAAATGGATAAGGAAATCAACATAAAATCAGATAATCTGAATCTAATAGAGCAGAAAGTGAGAAAGAGGCTTGAATTCACTGGAACCGGGTACAGATGGAGAGGGTTTCCTCAACAGAACTCCAATGGCTCAGTCTCTAAGATCAATAATTGATAAATCTGACCTCATGACACTGAAAAGCTTCTATAAGGCAAAGGACATGGCAAATAGGACAAATGGGCAACTTACAAATTTGGAAAAAAAGGTCTTCACTAACCACACTGTTTTAGAGGGAAAATATCCAAAATATATAAAGAACTCAAGAAGCTAACCTCCCAAAATCCAAACAACCCAATCAAAAAGTGGAGTATTGAACTAAGCAGAGAATTCTCAACAGAGGAATCTGGAAAGGATATGAAGCATTTAAAGAAACAGGTGACCTCAGAAGGAGGTTGGGAGGATCCTCCAGAATGTACCAGAGACCTGGGAAGTAAAAAACTCTCAGGACTCAAAGAGGGGGATCATAGATGAAATGCCCTATAGTAGAGAGAGGGAACTTGTTGAGTCCACCTCCAGCAGAAAGGCAGGGTTGGGGTTGCTATACCACAATAAAAAACTCTGACTGAAAGAACTGCAGGGACGGAAATGGAGAAGAGAATGAGGAAAAGAAGGTCCAATGACAGGCCCAAAGTGGGATCCAGCTCAAAGGGGAGGTCACTAGTTCTGACTCTATTACTAAGGCTATGGTGTGCTCACAAAAAGAGACCTATTATGACTGTCCTCCAAAAGACTAAACAAGCAGCAGAAATAGTCAGATGCAGATGTGTGCACCCAGCCAATGAAGAGAAGCTGCTGACCCCTCTGTTGAATTTGGGAAAAGCTGAAGGAAACTGAGGAGAAGGGCAACCCTGTAGGAGGACCAGCAGTCTCAATTAACCTGGATCCCTGAGATCTCTCAGTCACTGGATCACCAACCAGGCAGCATACACTTGCTGAGATGAGGCTTGCAATACATATACATGAGAGGACTCCAGGGTCTGAGTTCAACCAGAGAAGATGCACCTAACATTCAAGAGAATATGGACCCAAGAAATTTAGAGGTATAGTCGGGTGGAGTTGGAGACATCCACATGGAGATGGGGGATGGAGAGGAGGAGGTTTGGGATGTGGAATAGTAGAAGGGTGGACCAGAAGGGGGAATAATACCTGGAGTGTAAAAATAAATTTTAAAAATGCATAAAACCAGAACTATTTAAAGTCCTTAAGCATCAGGGAAACAGAAATCAAACGAACCTGAGATTCCACCTTACACCAATCTGGATAGTGAATATCAAAAGCCCAGGTTGCAGCACTGTTGGCAAAAATATGGAGAAAGAGGAATATTCCTCCATTGCTTGTAGGGTTGCAAACTGGTACAACCATTCTGGAAATCATTCTGGAGGTTCCTCAGAAAATTGAAAATAGATCTAACAGTTATAACAGTCCTGTGCATATATACCAAATGATGCCCCATCATGCCACAAGGGCACATGACCACTATGTTCATAGAGGCCTTATTTGTGATAGGCAGAAGCTGGAAACAACCCAGATGTCTCACAATAGAAGAATGGATACAGTAAATGTGGTTCATTTACACAATGGAATACTATCCAGCTATTAAGAACAAGGATAACATGAATTTTCCAGGCAAACAGAAGGAACTAGAAAATATCACCCTGAGTGAGGTATCTCAGACTAAAAAAGACAGCCACGGTATGTACTCACTAATAAGTGGATATTGTGAAAATTTATGGAATACACAGGATACAATCCACAGAACTCAAGAAGCTTAACAACCAAAAGGGTTCAAGTAAGGATGCTCCAATCCCACTTGGGAGGGAGAAGAAAGCAGAGGGCAGAGGGAGGGAGGGAAGTGGGTGAGAGAAGGAACAGGAAGGGAGAGAGGGAGGGAGAAAGGGGAACACGATCAGGTATCTGGGGGACAGGAGTGAACCTGCGGTCAACTTGTAGAAATGAATGGAAATATGCAACCTCCAGATGCAGAAGTTAGGGGAATCCTCTAGAATATACACCATTTTTTGATTGGGTAGTTTGGTTTTTTGGAGTTAGAACTGCAGGGGAAAAATGGAGAAGAGGCTGAGGGAAAGGAGGTCCAGTGACCAGCCCAAATGGGGATCCATCTCAAGGGGAGGTTCCAAGGCCTGACACTGTTACAGATGCTATGGTTTACTTACAGACAAGAGCCTAGCATGGCTGCCCTCTGAGAGGCCCAACAAGTAGCTGACTGAGACAGAGGCAGATATTTATAGCCAACCGTTGGATTGAGGTTGGGGACCCACATGGAAGACTGAGAGGAAGGACTAAAGGAGCTGTAGGAGACTGCAACACTATAGGAAGAAAAACAATGTCAAAGTGGATACTGAGACAAAGGTTTATTTTATATATTACCTTTGATCTCCAGAACTCACAAATAACAACCTTCATGCTTAATCTAGTTTAAAACATCCTTAGAAGGGGGAAGGGATCCAAGACCCCTAAGAACTTCCAGAGACTAAGCGAAAAACCAAAGGGCATACATTGGCTGGCCAGTGGCCCTGGACACACACATGTAGCAGAGGATTCCCTTGTATGGCTTCAGGGCGAGAGGATGCACTTAATACTGTGGAAAAGTGATGCCCCAGGGAAGAGGGCTACTAATGGAGAGGGCTACTTTTGTGGATGGTGCATGGACAGGTCGGGGAGCTTTCTCTTATAGTAAAAGAGGGAGAAGGGGGAGAAGAAGGGAGTAGGTCCCGGGAATGGGGCAATATTTGGAATATAAATAAATAAATTAATAAATAAGAAATAAAAAAGAAAAAAAGAAAAATCCTCTAGTCTGTAACAATGGTTTATTGATTAATGAATTAATTAATATTCAGTAATTAATTCTTTTTGCTATAGATCATGCCCACAATATTTTTACATGTTTAGTATATGCCATAATCTCAGGCCTAAAACATATTTTAAATAGGAGATATTGTGCACAGTATAAATAGCATAATGCAAAGTTTGTATATTATAGGACCATGAATACTTTTTCTTTGTACTCAATCACTGATATGTAAATAAAACACAGAAAATAAATAGATTTTCAGTTTGTAGGCTATTGGCTTTGTATCTTCTGCACACATTTTGCTTATCTAGAACACCTCTTTTATTGGTAGTACTTTCTATATAAAACTGCAGTCATGTTCGTAGTCACTTAAAAAGAAACAGATAGAAACCCACAAAACACCTCATAGGTAGCAAATTATTAGTAAGAGCACCAGTGGAAGGGAAGCCCTTTCTATATAAAACTGAACCCCAGTGAACTAGACTGGGGGGAGGGCGGCAATGGGGGGAGGGGTGGGAGGGGAACACCCATAAGGAAGGGGAAGGGGGGGGGAATGTTTGCCGGGAAACCGGGAAAGGGAATAACACCGAAATGTATATAATAAAAAAAAAAAGAAAAAAAAGAAACCCACAAAGATTTTTAAAAGTGTCAGTCAAGTGCTGAGCTTAAGTCAATCACCACCTGGTGTCTACATTGTGCCTGTGCCTCACATCTGCGCCCGAGCTTGATGAATGTGATCCACACATGTGTGAGACAGAGATAAATGTGTTTGGATATGAAAAAGTGTGTAGTCATTCCAAATAAAAGAAAGGCTTTGTTTTCCATACACAGAGCTTAAGCAATTCTTGCTTATTGATTTCCTCCTATGCCTTTCAAAGGTTCAAGAATGAATTATTTATTGTCATGGTCAGAAAATTTGAGGAGCAATTCATCCCATTGTTCTCACAGTTTTCATCCTTGAATAGGTGAGTAAGTGAAATGCAGCCTCGCCTTCACCACATGCTATCCCATCTCTATCTTTGTGTTTTAGGTACAACTATGAAGTTATCGGCAAGGTTTTAGCTTTTAACTTTTCAATTCTGCTAATCTTACTGTGTATGTTTTTAACAGTTTTAAATGTTTTATAGTCTTTGGCACTTTGGGGGGAAATACACTGGTCCCATACAAGTTCTCATGATGGAATGAAATCTGTCAAATCAAGCTCATATTCCATGATGGATCAGCTATATTCCATATAAAAATTGTCTTTAATTTCACTGTGTAACATTATAATTGCCTGAAAGAGAAATCATGCCTATGAATAAAATACTACAAATACTTTCTATAACCTTCCTCCATGTGAATGCAAGCTTTGATCAAAGAGCAAAGATCTCAAAGTAGATGTCTTCATTGCTTCCTGATGTTTTGATTTTTGATAAACCACAATTAGGATGTACATTTTGGCATACTTTAGTCCAGACTGTGAGTTCATCCCTGAAGGTCTTTTAGCATAGACAATTTTAACTTTCTTTTGCAATGGCATGTACAAGCACAAATACTAGTGTGACTTTATATCAAAGGACAAAAAAGCTAATTTGGACAACATCACTAGTGTTGTTAATTAGAGACAGTGAGATATTATAAGAAATGGAATCCAATGTATCACTAAGAAACTACCTAGTTTTTCCTCCATTATGCTGAAGTTGAATAATCAAATTTTGATACACTAAAAAATAAGACATGAGGGACTGGAAAGATGGCTAAGCTGTTAAGAACTCTGGATACCCTTCCACGGTTCTTAGACTTGGTTCCTTGTATTCATGCAAAACATAGGTAACTCCATTCCCAGGGAATCCTATATCTTCATCTGGCCTCTGTGAGAACCAGGCATGCACACGATACACAGACATACATGTAAGCAAAATATTTATACACCTAAAAATTAAAATTTAAATTTAAAAGGTTTTTAAAATAATAATGTGAAGTAATTACTATTTGATTTTAATTTTTCTTTCAGAACTTCTCATTTCTATGTATGCAAGTCAATTTCTTTGAAACACTGATTACCTTAATGGGGTAATATTAATGATAGAAAACAATTTTTCTGTCACTATGATATTTAGGCCTAGAGGCTATTTCTATTCTCTAGTTGGACTACTCTGTATCAGTTGGGCTCTGCAGAGTGTGGTTGAATTAATACTATGTGATACTCAAAATATAAATGATGAGAAGTTTCTCGTCCACACTAAGGAAGTATCATACTTGGGGAATTTGTTCCCATGAGCAATATATACTCAGTGATTGTTTGCTCCAATGAATCTCCAAGCAACAACCAAATTAAACTGTCAGCTAAGTGAATAGTGATCATTGACAATCAAAAATTTGCATATCTGTAGACGCAGCAATTTTTTAGCATACAAATGAAAAATCATCAATTCTTTCAAAGAATCATGGAAATAAATGTGCATCATTTTAGGTGCTAAGTTCAGGAATGTTTGTTTTGTTTTTATGTAGTCCAAAAATCTGTAGGTTACAGTAAAGGAAAAGCAGAACGTTTCAAGGAGGATGAATATGGTGGCTTTGCTATCTGTAATTATTATCATGTACAGGCCGGTCCACTAGGTTCAGCCCATAAGTGATAGAGGCCTCAGGTCATTAACTCCAATCTTTGTTAAACTCAAGTTCTCTATATTAGTAGTTTAAGACTTACTTGCATTTTAATGGTCACTTTTGTTGTTATAACAAATAAAACTCTAAACACTCAGATTTGGCTATCTAAATACTTACTTGATATTCTTATTAGTATTGTTATAATCCCACACTGATAAATATGACTGTCATATAACACACACACACACACACACACACACACACACACACACACACATCGATATATCTGCTCAATTTTAATTCTTTCTTATTCTTTCTCAAATTCATATTTCTATCATAGTTTCAAGGATTAGTTAGAATAGAAGGCACTTTGAAGGGCAGAGTGCTCATACTCCAATAATACAGTATTTATGTTTTTTAGGTTGTTTTGTTCCTCACTGTGTTCTAAGTCTACTAGAATCACCTCCAACAAGTGACTATTATCATTATTATGAAGTGACTATTATCATTATGATGAACTATTGCCATGATCTCTAGAACAGATTATTATGAACTATTTCCATGATCTCTAGAACAGATTTTGCATATCCAATTTTACCTTTCTCAAACCAAATACTCATTTGCTGACAAACATCATTTTAGGAAGTTTTCTAACAATAATCCATCATATTTTTCAAAAACACTAGAATGAATGCTTTTACTATTTTCGTCATAAAATATAAGTAATTTCGAGAACAAACATATTCTGACTTAACATTATCTACTGAAACAACACGTGAAACCCCAAATGTGTAAAATTCCTGTCTGGCTCCACATTTCTCCTCACCGCAGGGCTGTGGGAACTCCACTGGGCAGAAGTAAAGAATGCTAGGCTGCATTTACCCTGCACAGGCATCAGGTGCTACACTCACAGGAAGCACTGATGCACTGATCACTGCTCAGAGGGGAGAAGAGTGCAGCCTAGGATCCTCAGCCCATATGAGAACGAGGCAGGCTGAGGCCAGAGTCTGGGATTCCCAAACTCCTGGGCCTACAGTCACAGCTGGAAATCATATAGATTCAGAACAGAGGGGGGTCCAAGATCGGGAGCCTGGGGCCAGAGGTTTCCAAACGCTTGGACGTCCAGGTGCTGTTGGAAGTTGAGGAAAGTCAGGAACGGAGGGATCCTGCGAGCTAAGGAAGAGCCTGGGGTTGGGGGAGGAGGAACTCTGGCTTAGCTCAAGAGTGGGGGTGAATGTGTGAGCTCTGAAAAGCCTTCTACAGAAGACTTAGGCAGCATAGCTCTGTAGATGAAAGCTTCCTCATGCTTCCCAGGCAGTTCTTGATAGAGAGACAGTCCAGGCTTGTCCATACAGTTTATTGATTGTTCATCATGGAAACTGGGTGCATACCACTTCCTCAGAGCAGACCAGAGATTAAATACGTTTTTGCAGGACAGAATGTCCAGGAAGTGAAGCTTATTGGCTAAACCCTCAGGGCCCATCCAGATACCCAATTAGCATGGAGAACTCTGTGTGTCTGTGATATGTGACCCCTGGTCACATTCTTCATGTGTGGTGCTATGGTCACGTGTCCAGGCCCAGAATCTGCTCGGGAACAGAGGAACTTCTACGGTCCTCAGGTATGCGGTGCTGGAGTTTCCCAACCTACTCAACCTTTCCAAGTGTCCTACTACAGTTCACTGACCTACATCCTTGTATCTGTGTAATATAAAACTATGAAAATTTGAGCACATTAAAGTCTGTTGTGGAAAATTCATTTTGTTTCATAAGCAATGTTATTATTACTCTTCAACATTATAGTTCGGATATCTGGAGTTATGTACTGAGCTTGTCTTTATCCTTCAAGATATTTTTTATGTAATTTTAGAATTTGACTTTTCATTTATTTGGTATTGAAAAGTTTTTTCATGTCATATATTGTGATTTTCATTCCCTTCCTCATCCTCCCAGATTCTCTCTTCATCCCCACCCAAGGAAATCCAGGTCTTCTCTTGCTATCTCTCATTAGCAAATAAATCGGCATCTAGAAACATTAAGGAATAAGAAAATAAGATAAAATAAAAACAATCAAACCTGCATAGGAACATAAAAAACAAACAGCAAAGAAGCATAGAAAAAGCACAAGAAACATGAAAATGCGGAGACACACGTGTTGACAAAAAGAATTTCGTAAAACTTCCCAATCTGGGCATGTCTGCCAATTAAGCACCAAACATTTAAATATAAGAGCCTATGGAGGCCATTCTCCTTCACACAACTACAGATGGGAAAGAATCTGATCAGTATATATTGCAGGAAAGTGGCTAAATAAATGAAGTGGAAACACTATAGAAATAAGATGGATAACATGAAGTTATTGATGCTACTTGAAGATTTAACACGATTACAATGTCAAAGATAGTGTTCCTTGTTTCTCTACCAACACCATGCAGTTTTTATTACTATTGCTCTGTAGTACAGTTTTATGTCAGGGATTCTGATTCTGCCAGCTGTTCAGGATTGCTTTGGGTATCCCGGGTCTTTTGTTTTTCTATATGAAGCTGAGAATTGTTCTTTCAAGATCTGTGAAGTATTGTGTTAGAATGCTGATGGGATTGCACTGAATCATTACATCCTTTTTATAAGATAGCCATTTTCACTATGTTAATCCTAGTGATCAATGAACATGGGAGATAGTTCCATCTTATGATATCTTCTCAATCTCTTTCTTCAAAGACTTGGAATTCTTATCCAACAGAACTGTCACTTGTTTGGTCAGAGTTACACCCAGGTAGATTATGTTGCTTGTGGCTGTGGTGAAGGGTAGCTACTAATTTCTTTGTGTTAATTTTGTATCAAGCCACTTTACTGAAGGTGTTTATCAGCTGTAGGAATTCTCTGGCAGAATTTTTTGGGTCATTTATATATACTATCATACCATATGCAAATAGAAATATTTTGACTTTTTCCTTTCCAATTTGTATCCCTCAATCTCCTTTAGTTTTCTTATTGCTCTAGCCAGAACTTCAAGTACTATACTGAAGAGATATTGCAAGAATAAATAGCCTTGTCTTAGGCCTGACTTTAGTGGAAATACTTAAAGACTCTCTCCATTTAATGAGATGATGGCTATTGGCTTGCTGTATATTGATTGACTTTAAGAAACACAGGGACAAAGATGGAGCAGAGACTGAAGGAATGGCCACTGACCAGGCCATTTTTGAGACCCATCCCATAGGCAGGCACCAATCCTTCACACCATTAATGATGCTATGTTTTGCTTGAGTATGTAACAACCCTTTGAGAGGTTCTACCCAGCACCTGACTGAGACATATTCAGATACCAATAGATAAACTTTGAAAGACTTACAGGAAGGACCGAAGACCCTCAATGAGATAATAACCCCACAGGAAGACCAATAGTGTCAACTAACCTGAACTACTGGGAGTTCCCAGAGACTGAGCTCCCAACCAAAGAGCATACACAGACTGGTCCAAGGCCAAGACACATATGTAGCAGAGAAATGCCATTTTGGCTTCAGTGGGAGAGGATGTGTCTAATTCTGCAGAAACTTGATGCAACTGAGTTGCGGTATGATTGATGATGTCTTCTCAGAAGCGATGGGGAGGTAGAACGGAGAGAAACTCTGAAAGAGGTGACTGGAAAGGGGAACACCATTTGGGATGCAGTTAATTAATTAGTTAAAAGTGTTTTAATCAGGAAAATTGGTGAGTCTGCCCCTCACAACACTCCACAGTCTGTGGGTCTCCTGGGAGATCTGCAACAGCCAGGGCAATAGGTAAGCCACCCACCCAAATAATCACAGCATCTGATTGTGAATGCCAGTGAATACAGGACCCCTCCCCTCTACATTAACTGAATCTTCCTTCCAGTCTGCACCTAAATATAAAAAAAGCAATATAGAGCAAACCAACAGCCAATATCTAATTAAATGGATAGATACTTGAAATAATTCTACTGAAATAAGGGGCAAGACAAGGCTGTCCACTCACCTGTTATCTACTTAATATAGTACTGTAAAAGTTCTAGCTAAAGCAATAAGACAACAAAAGAAGATCATGGGGAAACATATTGGCAAAGAAGAAGTGAAGGTATCACTATTTGCATATGATGTGATAGTATGCATAAACAAAACAAAAATTCTACCAGAGAATGTCTATAGCTAATAAACATCTTCAGCAAAGCAGCTGTATGTAAAAATAACTCAAAGAACTCAATAGTCTTCATTTATACAAATGATAAGCAGGAAGAGAAAGAAAATAGGACAACGACATGCATCAGAACAATCACAAATGATATAAAATATCTTGCTGTAACTCTAATCAAATAACTAAAAGTTCTATATGGCAAAAACTTCAAGTCTCTCAAAAAGAAATGGCAGAAGACCTCAGAAGATGTAAAAATCTGCCATGCCCATGCATTTGTAGTATTAACATAGTAAAAAATGATCATCTTATCAAAAGCAATCTACTGATTCAGTACAATCCCTATAAAAGAGAAAGGCGGAAAGAGCTTTGAACTCATTGGCACAGGGAGAAATTTTCTCAACAGAACTCCAATGGCTCAGAGTCTAAGATCAATAATTAATGAATAGGACCTCATGAAAATGAAAACCTTATGTGAGGCAAAAGACATAGTCAATAGGACTAGTCAACCTACTGATTGGGGAAAAAAATCTTTGCCAATCTCACATACAATAAAGGGCTAATATCTAAAATACATAAAAAGTCAAGAAGCTAACCTGCCCCAAAATCAAATAACCCAATGAAAAAGTGGGATCTAAAGCTAAACAGAGAGTTCACAATGTAGGAATCTTGATTTGCAGAGAAACACAGAAATGTTCACAGTCCTTAGTCATCAGGGAAATACCAGTCAAAACGACCCTGAGATTCTACCTTATACCAATCAGAATGGCTACAATCAAAAACTCAGATGACAGCACATGCTGGTGAGGATGTGAAGAAAGAGGAACACCCTCCCATTGCTGGTGGGATTGCAAACAGTTACAACCACTGTGGAAATCAATCTAGCTGTTCCTTAGACATTTGGAAATAGCTGAAGATCCAGCTACACTACTCTACTTTTGCACACATACCCAAAAGATACCCTGCCATCCCAAAGGTATACGTGCTCCACTATGTTCATGGTGACCTTATTTGTAACAGCCAAAAACTACAAACAACTCAGGTGTCCCTCATTCAAAGAATTGATACGTTGAAAGAATTGATACAAAGAAAATGTGGTTCATTTATATGTTGGAATACTATTCAGCTATTAAGTACATCATGAGTTTTGCAGGCAAATGAATAGAAGTAGAAAATATCATCCTCGATGAAGTGACCCAGACTCAAAAGGACATGCATTGTATGTACACACTGATAAGTAGATACTAGAAAAAAAGCCCAGAATTCCTAGGATAATCCCACAGACATTAAGAAGTGTAACAAGCAAAAATGCGCAAGGAAAGATGCTTCATCCTACTTAGAAGGGGGAAGAAAGTGATCATGGGAGGCCGAAGGAGAGAAGGACATGGGTGGAACAGGTGAGGAGGAGAAGAGAAAGGGATCTGAGTAGCTAGTACAGCACCAATTAATTGCCCTTCACCTGACGGTGAGGACTTGTGAGGTTTCTCCAACCTATTTGTGCTTTGAATTGGATGTAGGATCTACACAGGCATCTTGTCTTCCGTTCAAATCATTGATGTTTGTGTCTTGCATTTCTTTTCAAAGTTGCTTGAGTTTTTTTCTATTGTAATGATTATTTTTTGGTTGATGTCACTCTACATGTGTCAATTAGATTCTTTTACTTGATTATGTTGGCTGGTTTTCTCTTTAGCATTTCAGTTTGCTGCTGAAAGAAGAATGCAACATATAGCATGAGGCTATGGGTTCGTTGCTTTTCAGCTTGCAACTGCTTGCATTTGAAGAATCTTCTCTTTATGGCAACCATCTTGATGATAAGGTAGTGAACTGGATCTTTAAATACTGGAAAAAATAACATTAGCATTCTGTGTCAGAAGTTATAATGAGTCAAAAGTCCCACTTTCTTACCCACTATTCCTAGGCATCTTTATACTGGTGTACTGAATAATGTTAGTTTTTGATAGACTATATGCCTACAGTTATAAAGAACAATGAGTTAAGAAAATTTCAGTGTGATAGAAATCTAAGTTGAAAATTAATAATTGAAGGTGAGGATAGTAGAAGGATTGATGAGAAATTTCAACAAGCCAGTCGGGAGATTTTGTGTTTGCCTTTCTCTACTTCAAGGTCAAGTACTGAAAATGATTTAGAAAAAGTATTACAATTAGAGTAGGATACTTTACCCTCCCTTGAATACTTTGTTTGGAAAGAAAACTGCTTCACAAGCCTTTTTCAAACTATCACATTTGATGTAAGAAACATCAGCAGCCTTCAGATAGGATTGTCACTTTCATTTTCTTAAAATGTATATTATTAAGTTAACCCTTTAAAAATATCCTATCACATAATATATGTCCTAGACATTAGCTATTTTAAAAATTAATATTTAGTTGATATCAGAGATCCTTGGAAGTATTATCACTAAAATCCTGATTGAGAAAACTAAAACTAAATTGAATCTACTCTAAAGCTGTTTAATATTTTTAATCATATGAATAATCCATTGTTTTACATAAAGCTTAAATGCAATATATTTCCCTTCTCAAAGCCTATGAAACCTAGTTTTGCAGATGTTATGGCTTTAGTATATATGTTAGATAGCTCTTTACTAAGTAGTCATTGCAAATTTAGGCATATCAATATCAATTATCCTGAATTTGGATAATTTTGCATACTCATTATTTTCTCACTTTCCTTCCTCTCACTGAATTTTTTCCCCAACAAATCCATACCTCCTTTGATGTCTTTCATGGTTGCTTCCATGAGCATTGAACACAAGGTTATTTACTGGAACATGAGGTACCAATTCAAGGCTATGAGCTTAAGAAAAGAACATGCAGATATCCTGCACACATGAGACCTACAGTTCCTCTTCTTCAATAATCTGTATTTCTTATTAAGTTCATGATTGTTCATAAGTGGGCAGTGGGTAGAAACTGTTCTATGAAGCCTAAAAACATCTAATGTTACAGTATAAAGTACTGTTCTTCCTTCCTGTAGAGACACAGAGATGGGGATCACGGGGACATTTACTGGCTCTCCTTAACATGATGCTCCAGGATGACATCATCCACCCTCTAGTTGCAGAAGAAAAGAACAGGAAGAAGATGAAGACTTTTACTAAATATGCTTTATAAGGTATGAAGGGAAAGCTGCAGCACACATTACTGAGGAAGACTAAGGTAAGAAGCAGTAATCTCATGTAATTTTCTTTACAGTGAGAGGACAGAAAGACTACAGAGGTCAAATGGGGGTGGAGGATACCAGGAGTACAAGTGCCACAGAGTTACCTGAGCAGGACTCATATGGGCTCACAGAGATTGAAGCAACAAGCATGGGGCCTACATGGGTCTGTGCCATTATACCTTGTCTTATATGTTATAGCTGTAAGCTTGGTGGTTTTGTGAGTTTCCTACAGGAGGTAGCCAGTGCATCTGGAATTCTTTTGGCAGCTTGTAGGACTCTTATCCTTCTATGGCTTGCCTTGCTCAGTGTCACTGTGAAGGCTTTTGCCTTTTCTTATTGTATCATGCTTTCCCCATATGGCTGTAGAATCTTGGAAGCCTGCACTTTAAAACAAAAAATGAGGACATGGAGGGGGTAGATTTCAGTGAAAGAGGAGGTACCAGGGAGTTGGGAGGAGTGAGAGAACGGTAACTGTGATGGGGATGTATCATATAAAAGAAGGATCTATTTTCAGTTTTACAAAACTTAAGTCCTTTTTGCAAAGAGGGACAAAGGGGCATGAAGACATAAAGACTGACGCTGTATGATGTGCTTTAGTATTTTATGAGATCACCCTTAATGTGAACCACAGGTCTATAACCTTATAGCATCATAATTTCAAAACATTGACTTAAAATTTAAAACACGCACAGAGTTGTATGTGTCACATATATGTCTCAGAGTTTTACACATGGCTTTTAATTCTGTTTAATGGAAATTGGTTTGGGAAAACATTTAAGGTGAAATTACCTTTTTTTCTGGTGTTCCATAATTGTTTACTCATTAGTTTTTGTAAAGCATAAATTAAAACTTATAGGAGTAATTTTGCAAGTTTTGGGGAAATATAGGCTTTATGTATGAACATTTGAATTTACAGTCTTGATTTGATTTGTACCAAGTTATGACAAAGTAAATAATATTGGATACTTGAGAGTTAATCAAAACTATTGTCAGAAACATAAAAAGAAAATCTTCGGTATTTAAAATACTTTTCAGTGAAGATGTCTAATATTTCAATTGGCTTAGGCTGTTAACTGAGTCAATGGGAGCAATTCACCATATTATACTTTAACTACTAACAAGAAGTAATTCAATGAGTCTATAACATGATTCTTGTATCTCTAATGTGAAAAATATACATGAAATTGATCTTAAAGGAAGTGTTAATTATTAAGTCATATAAGAAAACATCTATCTGTGGCTTAAAATTGAAATTATGTAACCAGCAAATTTAGTTACTAACATTCCATATCACTCAGCTAAAAATTCACATAAATATGAGGAAATTGATAAAGAGAACAAGCTACTGACAGGAGGTGAAGATACTTTATAGCAAATATAGTGTCTTTGGATGATTATTGGCTGGAGTGCCCAGAAGATTCTCTCTAAATATTGAAGTCCGTGAAAACACTTGACTGAGAAAGAACATTTTGGTGAGATTATAGCTGTTAAATCAAAAATACATTATGTACAATGGGGATATTATGCAGGTAATGTTACACACAAATTGATCACTCAGATCATAAATGGGATTAACTGCGTAGTGAACAAGTTTCTCAATCATTCCAGAGACCAGAATCACTGAAAAGCAGATAGATTATAGCTGCAAAAATGCATTTAGGCAAGATGAATATTTTGAGCCACAATATAATTTAATATGAAAAAGCAATACTATAGAAATACAGATAGACAATATATAAAATCCATCTACTTCTATCTGTCTATCTGTCTATCTGTCTATCTATCTCTCTATATATATCTATATCTGTATATATATATGTATATTATGTATAAGCTTATAGGGATGTTTAGAATGCTGAGTGTTCAGTGGTCTAAAAGCAGACTATAACCATTCTTAACTTTCAATTGGATCTTTCATACAGAGATAATTAAAGAATGGCTTACTTTGAAAATGATTTCCCTTACATTTTTTATGTGCAGAGGATGAGGTTTTATACTTTCTCATGATGGATAGTGCATGAATAGTCAAGTCCACTTGACTCTCACTTTGTTTCAGTAGAAACCATATTAACAACTGTTGTTACATTGTCATAATCTATAATTCTAAAATATAACCTGCTCTAAAATCCAAGATATTTCGAGTTCCAACATAGAACTATGTGTTGTATTTGACTTCACATGCTGACAGATCACTGCCAAAATATTTGTGAACTAAAGCATTCTTAAAACAAATGAAAATCTAGCGTAGTACTTTCTATGTAAGGTATGTGTATATGGAACAACATAAATTCAGATTGGGTCCTATATACATTAGTACGTATGTGTTATTATTTCACATAAAACAATTCTGAATCTATGTGCCTAGTGATCCTATGCTGTTGTGATATTGGATATGTGACCTGTTTTGTATTTGGAGTAAAGTCAAAAAGTAAACTATGGTAAATGATGTGGAATAAAACAGTCATTAGAAAATTAAATGATATACAATCACACAATTGATAAGAATATCTAGGAAAATTCATTTTTCACATGGTTATAATTTGTCTGAATTCAATGTAGGTCATCAGGACCAGAAGTCAAAATAAAAATTGGGCTTGACAATGGAATCTATAAAAAGAAAGAAAACAGTCGCGGAATGACTGTACCTCTGATTATCCAATTTTACTTCCCCCAAATTTTCATGACTCACAGGAAAAACTGGGTGAAGTTCACCAAGGACCAACATTAATGCTGCCCAAGGATGTAGCATGAAATAAGACAGGAGAGCTTGCATCAGTGTAGACTTGGTTCACATATACAAAATGAGTAGTGGAATGACAAAAGTGTGTGCAAGTTATGGAAACACTGGCTCTATTTCAATATTTATTGTCTGGCTCTCATACAGTATTCTCACATCATTATTTTCCCATAAAGCAACTCACTCTCAAACCAAAGAGAACAAGAGAAAAATGTGTCAGCATGTAAGATGAAATAACATAAAAACAAAGCAGAAAACTAAAGCTGATGTTTTCTAGAATAGAATTTAAAGCGCTTCACTATCTGAAGAGTTTCAGCATAGGTAACTTCAACACAGCTTTCTTCTCTCAACATATAGACATCTGTACACTTTTCTGCAGTACAATGAGGTACAATCTAACACAGAAGGTACAGCTACAACATTCAGAAGGCATGGGAGATTCTCAAGCCTTTCTACTACTTCCCTCCTGAGCTTCTTAATTTGCAACTAAAATCAATGACAACCTCAATGACATCAACTTACATTCTAAAGTAGGTGAAGAAGCTCACAAGACTAAATCCTAAAACTCTTCATTCCTAAATGAAGAGTGTCTTAGTATTTTAATGCTGTGAAGAGACACCATGACCAAGGCAACTCTTTATAAAAGAAAACACTTAATTGGTGCTGGTTTACTATTTCAAAGGTATGATCATCATGGAGGGAAGCATGGAAACATGTAGGCAGTCATGCTGCTGGAGGGTGTGAGAGTTCTACATCTTGATCCTAAGGCAGCCAGGAAGAAACAGGATTTCACACTGGGCAGGGCTTGAGCATAGGAGACTTCAAAGTCCACCCCAGAGGAACACACTTTCTCCAACCAGGCAAACCTCCTAATAGAGTCACTCCCCATGGGCCAAACATTCAAACACAGGAATCTCTGGGGGTCAAACCTATTCAAATCGCAACAAAGAGCTACAGGCAATTAATGACTGTCATTTTTCACTGATTTGCTCTGCTTGGAAAAACATTCTCTGAATTCTAAAGTGAACTGCACTGACTGAACTGAAAAGAACTGCATGCACTCGTCTGAAATGCACTTATTGAACTGCCCTCCCCTCCTCAATCTGTATCCCTTAAGCTTCTCTTTCCTGTCTGTGCTTGTAGAAGACAGGGTTATTATATATCTGCCTGCCCCTCAATTAGACTTCATTGTTTAGAATTAAAGGTGTGTGCTATAGGTATATGTGTATTCCAGTCCAAAGGATTAAAGGTGTGTGAAATGTCTGTATTCCAACTGGATCACATAGACCTAGAGGTTCTTTGGATATGACCTCTTACCACAGTATCCATGTTGTGGATTAAAATTCCTCTACATTGATACATATACACACACAAAACATTATACAGGATGTACCTTTTTTTTTTTTTTTTTTTTTTTTTTATTAACTTGAGTATTTCTTATGTACATTTGGCAAACACATGGGTGTTCCTCCCCACCCCTCCCCCATTGCCGCCCTCCCCCGGCAGTCTAGTTCACTGGGGGTTCAGTCTTAGCAGGACAGGGCTTCTCCTTCCACTGGTGCTCTTACTTTTCTTAAGTTTGGAGAGGGAACTCAGTTCACAAAGGAAGCACTTTCAAGCCATCTGCCCAGACTCCTTGTTGGCTTTGTTTAAAGTTTAATTAAAGCATAAGAGGAAATAGAAAAGGCACATCTAAAACACATAAACATGGTATTCAGACAATTGTGAGAAATAGACATAGATAAGTGCAGTATTTCACTTCTTCAATTGTCAATATATAGTCACATTCCTTAAGAAATTGCATTTATCTTCATCGAGCTTGCATTTGTAATGTTCTAATTAAATTTTTAATAACTCATACTACTTTTAAAAATGAGAATCAAGTAAATGGTCTTACATTAAGCCATTAAGTATTAAAAATTATAGTGATATAATAGTTAAGGACTCATGATCATTTTTGTAGAAATCTGTGTATAACAATTTAGACAAGAACAGATATTACATCTTATAAATTATATATAAAAAGAAATTTTATTCTAATATTCTAATAAGTAGATCTAGTCTGGAATATTGGCATGTAAAGAAATGAATATAGGAATAGATATTCATAATAGAGACATCATCTTTTTATTATTTTATTTACTTTTTACTCATTCACTTTACATATCACTTGCTGCCTCCCTCAGGTCCACCTTCTCACAGTCCTTCCTCATCCTCCCTCCCCTTCTCTGCAAACCATGGTGGGGGCTGGATATCACCCCAACCTGGTACATGAAGTATGTTCAATGCTAGGTACTTCCTCTCCCACTGAGAGGCAGCCCAGCCAGAAGAGTATAGCCAATATATAGACAACAGCTTTTGGGATAACTTCCACTCTAGTTGTTTGGGACCAACTTGAAGACCAAGTTGCCCATCTCCTAAATAATGTTCAAGCAGGGAGGCCGGGGTCCAGCCCACATATGCTCTTTGGGTGGTGGTTCAGTATCTGAGAGCACCAAGTGCCCAGGCTAGTTGACTCTGTTGATCTTCTTGTGGAGTCCCATCCACTTACAGGCTGCAGTCCTTCCTCCTGTTCTTTTGTAAGAGTCCCAAAGCTCCATCCCATTTGGCTATGAGTGTCTACATCCATCTGAGATAGACACTGGGTAGAGAGTCTCAGAGGACTGCCATGCTAGGCTCCTATTTACAAACATAATGGAATATCATTGTTAGGAATTGATGCTTTGATTTCTATGTGGAGAGTCTCAAGTTGGTTTGGTAATGGGTTGGCTATTCTTTCAGTCTCTGTTCCATCCCCCACTGCTGCATTTCTTAAGCACTGGATAAGTTTTGGTTCAAAAGTTTTGTGAGTGGGTTGGTGTCCCTATCGCTCCACTGGGGTTCCTGCCTGGACACAAGAAGCAGCCTTTCCAGGCTCCATATATCCAATACTGTGAGTCACAGGTAAGGACACCCCATTGATTCTTGAGCTCTTCCCCATCCTAGACCTCTGGTTCTTTCTGGAGATAGTGTCTCCTCCACTACGCCCGCCCCCCATCACAGTCAGTTACAGATTGCCATTCATTCTCTTGGCCTTCTGGTTATCTCCCCTTCCCCTCCCTGCACCTGGCCCTGATTACCCATTCCCTTCCAGATCATCTCTCCATTCAGTTCCCTCCCTTGATCTCCCTTCCACAACCATTCCATTCCAGCTGAGATTCAAGCATCCTTGCTTATGCCTTCCTTCCCGTCCAGCATCTGTGGCTCTGTGGAGTGTGGTATGAGTATTCAGTATTTTATGGCTGATATCCACTTGTAAGTGAATACATACCATGAATGTCCTTTTAAGGTTGGGTTATCTCATCAGGAATATAATCTCAACATCCATCCATTTGTTTGTATAATTCATTTTGTCTGTTTTTCGTAGCAGGATGTTATAACATTGTGTAGATGTACCACATTTTCCTTATTCATTCTTCAGCTGAGGGCCATCTAAGTTGTTTCCAGTTTTTTCCTCTATTATGAATACTGCTGCTATGAACATAGCTGAGCGAGTATCTTGCGGGATGATGGAGCATCTTTTGACCTGGGAGCGGTACAGCTGAATGAAGATTGTTTCCCAAGAGGGGTAACTAAGAAGCACGTTTGCTATAAACAAATGCTTACTAATCTCTCTCATGAAAGAGTACTGAAAATGATTAAGGTTATTAATATAACTGAAGAAAGGGACAATAAGATTGTAATATTTTCCTTAAAGACAGTGAAACCAGTGACTCTCCAAAAGGGCTTTTTCACAGCAGCTTCACATGTCCCTCTCTGTCATCATCTAGGGCTGACTGATAAGAATTATTTTCTCATTGCTGCTATTTCAAACCTTAAAACATTTTTTTGTGGTTTACATTTGATTCTACTTTTGAATAGATTTTGTCTTCAGAGTTGGATGTTATTTGTTTATTGGTATATTAGCAAAAATAATGTCTATGCCTAATAGAACAGCACTATTTATAAGTAAGAATTTGGTGTTTAGGGAATATAAAATGTGTAGATTTGTTCTGGTATTGTATTTTAATTTTCATACATTCATATTTACTTTGGTATGTAAATGGAGATGGGGTACATTTTTGCCTCTGGAAGTCAGAGGAAAACTTTCCAGGGTGAGTTTCTTTCTTCCTCAGAGAATTCCGTATCTGGAGCTAAGATTGTAGGCTTGGTAGTAAGCACCTTTAGCATATGAGCTATGTTGTTGTTTTTTATGTTTTCCCTTTTTTAAAATATCCAAAACTGTATGTAAATATCTAAATATTAAGTCCATTCCCTAATTGTTATAAAAGTCTCCTTCCCTTTACTTTTCTCTAATCAAAATGACTTCTGTTACTCTGAGTGAATTTTCAGATGTGTTTGTTATCTGCCTATGTGTCTTCTCTGCCACAAACTGTTATCCTGCTGCTTTTGGCCTCTGCTTCTGTGACTCTGTGATCAGCAGGAGTCATAAGTCTCTATTTTTAGCTACAGAAACCAAATATCAACAATGTTAGTAACTGCCACAAATAGAGACTTTCTGTTCATGTTTGTTAAGAGTATATTTTTCTGAGAATCATTTAAAGACATATACTATAATGAATTTGAATTTCAGTAAATTAATCAGATTTAGAGAGAACCCTCAGGACTTTGTTTTGTCAATTTTTTCATCAGAAGAATGAAGATTTGAATCAGGAAATAACACTAATGAGTTAAAATATATTAAAGCTTAAGATTGATTAATTTCACCCATCTTGATTTTGGTGCTTTCTAATGGTTATATAATTTTATTTAGTAAAGCAGATTTTATATTAAACAAATATCATAATAAGGTTATAAAAATTATTAATATTGGTCCCAAGTTTTTACATCAGTTGTTATCGGCTGTAAATCTTGCCTAAGTTAGTGTGGCATTTATTTCAAGATATTCCTTTTTTTTGTCTCTTACCCACATTGTTGTTTATTTAGTACAATATACAACAGAAGACAGATCCACCTTTATCATCACAGGGAAATCAGCTTATCCTTGTGTTGCTCTCTGAAAACCTGTGAAGAAACTCCCCTAGCAGCACTTATATATTTTTAATTTATTGGTTATTATTTATTTACATTTCAAATGTTATCCCTCTTCCCAGTTAAATTTCTTGCCCCCTCCCTTGTGCTCCCCTGCTTCTATGAGGGTGCTTTCCCGAACACCCACCCCCTCCTGCTTCAGGGCCCTACTATTCTCCTATGCTGACTCGTCAAACCAACACAGAACCAAGGGACTCCCTTCTCATCTATACCAGATAAGGTAATCTTCTGCTATGTATCCATGGGTTCCTCAATGTGTACTCTGGTTGGTGGTTTAGTCCCTGTGAGCTCTGAGTGTTCTGGTTGGTTGATATTGTTGTTCTTCCTATGGGGCTGCAAACCCCTTCGGCTCCTTCAGTCCTTTCCTTAACTCCTCCACTGGGGTTCCTGTGCTCACTCTAATGGTTGCCTGCAAGCATCCGCATCTGTATTTATCAGTTTCTAGCACTGCCTCTCAGGGGACACTTATACCTGGTTCCTGTCAGCACAAGCACCTGTCAGCAACAATAGCTTCTGGGTTTAGTGTCTGCAGCTGGGAAGGATCCCCAGGTTGGGCAGCCTCTGGATGACTTTTCCTTCAGTCTCTTCTCCTCTTTTTCCTTCGTTTCCCTTTAGACAGGGCAATTCTGATTTAACATTTTTGTGAAGGGTGGGTGGCCCTGCCTCGCAACTGAGGGCCATGCCTATCAACGCGATATGGTCGCTACAGGTTCTCTCTACCCTTTGTTCGCTATTTCGAGTAATGTCCTCCCTGTTGAGTCCTGGGAACCTTTTGGGTCTCTGGCTTCTGGGACTTTCTAGTGGCTACTCCTAGTTACTCCTCTCCCACTGATACACATCTCATTTCAATTTCCTGACCCTCTATACTTCTCCCCTCCCTGTCTCCTCCCACACCTGATTTGCCTCCATCTTTCCTACCCATCGTCTCTTCCTCCCAGAATGCTCCCTCCCTCCACCGTCTGGACTGAAGCATCCACACATCTAGTCTTCCTTCTTCTTGTGTTTCATATGGTCCATGAGTTGTGTTGTTGATATTCTGAGTTTTTTTTCTTTTGCCTAATATCTACTTCTCAGTGAGGAAATACCATGTGTATTCTTTTGTGAATGGGTTGCCTCACTCAGGATGATATTTTCTAGTCCTGTCCATTTGCTAAGAATTTCATGAAGTCATTGTTTTTAATTACTAAGTAGTACTACATTGTGTAAATGTACCACATTTTCTGTATCCATTCCTCTGTTGAGGTACATCTGTGTTGTTTCCAGCTTTTGACTATTATAAATAAGGCAGCTATGAACATAGTGAAACATGTGTCTTTGTTGTATGTCGGAGCATCTTTTTTGGGTATATGTCCAGAACTAGTATAGCTGGATCCTCAGGTAGTACTATGTCCAATTTTCTGAGGATCCGCCAGACTGATTTCCACAGTGGTTGCACCAGCTTGCAATCCCACCAACAATGGAGGAGTGTTCCTCTTTCTCCATACCCCAGTAGAAGTTAGTTTCCACCTTCTACTGAAATACATAAGAATATGTTGGGAGTGTTTGATTTTATTTAGCTTTAGGTATATTTTACACACTTCTGTCATGATAGTTCCTTGAAAATTTATGGTGTTTACTGTGGTCCCACCCTCTACAGAAATACTCACTTTACTGGTAAGAGAGACTCAGCCTGAGCCCTCCAGAAGGAATTCTGAACTCTATTTTGTTATTATTCTAAGTTTCCTTTCTGCGTTTACTACTACAACCACTTTCTCTTTGCTCTCACATGAGACGTGGGATATCTGCTGCTGAACTATCCTTTTGCTAGTTCTGTGGATTCATGCTATGAATGCATGGGTGTTTCTCAGTATCCTCCTGTATTAGATCCCCAGTCTCACTACTATTAAACCTTATCATACCCGGGCTGCAGCAATGACAAGGTTTATAGACCCCAGAAGATTCCTATTATGGAAATTTCACAGTACTTTTTACACTTTTCTTGATCTGTCTATCCAGAACTTTAAAGTTTAGTATGACTTTGTTTGCCATTTTGATCTTGTTTCTGTTCCTCTTTTATGAAACTTGGCTTTGCTCTTTATTAAACCTTAATTCTATCTTGGCTTTATTCTCTTCTTTTACTAATTGATAGAGAAGCACATATGACTTCTCTATAAGGCTTTTTCTATTTTACAAATTGTGGCCAAATATTATCAGTGAGTATGATATTGAGACATTTTGTCAATTTCAATGTATAAATATTTTAACCATATTGAAACCTTAATATTTTAAATTCTTAAATATGAGGTATTTAACTCAGAACCATATGTGTTCATAGTTAATTTTAATTTAATTATTTTAAGTTAATATATTTTTGTTCAAATGTTAAAAACTACACTAAGACATTTACCAGGGCTGTTTTAACAAAAGACATTTATTTGAATGATTTTCCTGATTTTATTAGTACATTTAATATCTATTCATTAAAGCAAATTGATTATGTTGAATAAATCTTTGTAACATTCTGAGGTTTCCTCATTGATTCTTAATACATTCATCACTATAAGGGGCTCTGAAGAACTCTAACATCATAGTAGAATGGTCAATTTTCTATAGTGCTATTAATCTCCATGTCTCATATTTTATCCATCTTGGATATTATAAATCAAAATATTACATTTCTTTCAGCATTTTTAATTAATTAATACTATGAGGTACATGTATTTATTGATGACAATTTCTTACTCAACATGCTTGAAAGTTGGTTCAGTAAAAATTAGTTACTGGCAAATTTTTCATTTTTTATTTTTAATTTGCTATATTTATATGTTACCCTAGATTTTATAAGTTTATATTTACTGGACTTTTGAATCCTCAGCTAGGTTCTGATCATTTTTATCTTCTTAAGATATTTTTGTTGTTGGTTCTGAGATATGCCTTGTCAGTAATCTATTGTACAATTGTCATTTATTGTTACCTTCTTTCAAAGCTTTTCCTGACATGCGTGATTTGGCATTTCTTTCTGATACAAAATAATTTATGTGAGTTTTCTAATCCTGATGAGCTCACATTCAACTGACTATACCTATGGGTACTGCCCTTCATCAATTTTCAAGTTCAAAGCCATTATCTTTGCATGCACTGTCTCATCAACATAATCTCTCATTCATCTTCCCAGAATTTAAATCAGGAATACATCTGTGATGGTTTGCATATGGTTGGCCCAGGAAATGGCACTATTAGAAGGTGTGGCCTTGTTGGAGGAAGTGTGTCACTATAGGGGTTGGCTTGGAGATCCTCCTCCTAGCTGTCTAAAGTTACTCAGTCTGTTCCTGGCTTTCTTCAGATGAAGATGTAGAACTCTAAGCTCCTCTTGCACCATGCCTGCCTGGATTCTGCCATGTTCCCACCTTGATGATAATGGACTAAACCTCTGAAGCTGTAAGCCAGCTCCAATTAAATGTTGTCATTTATAAAACTTGCATTGATCTAGGTGTCTGTTCACAGCAATGAAACCTGAACTAAAACAATGTCCACACTTTTTATCTATCTTAGATCTTCCATTTTCATATGTCCATTGTGTGTGTGTGTGTGTGTGTGTGTGTGTGTGTGTGTATTCATGAGTATTGTCTTCAAAATTAACTCCTAGTCTACCAATAACATTATGTCTTCCATTTTCTACCGAAAAGACTCTACTATGAAATTGTTCTGACAAAAATGTTATTTTTCTAATACAGTTCTTTAGAAAAGTCAGTTACATGATTATTTGTTTTTGATGTTATCAAGTATATTTTTAATTTTCATGGAAACTTATATTATGTATTAGATAACTTTAATATATGAAATCTGTGTTGTCCAAATATATTTGTTTTATATAGTGACTTATATTTATAATAATTTTTGGCTATCTTAACCTTTGATTATTAGGTGATATTTTCTTAATGTTAGACTATAGAAACTGAGAAAAACCATAGTGGGTACACTATCCCACAACAAAATTTCACTTCAGCATATGTATGCTATTAGAAACCTGGGTTTCTAGAGAATAATAGACCCACTGGTGACTCTGTCAAAGTTTATTTCTCATTATGAAATCTGAAGTCAAAGTGTTCAAATCTGACACTAGTTCATAAATATCCTCAATGCTTTTATGGGAGTTAGAGCTGTTGTATTCAAGTATTTTACTAGTGAAACAGAAACATAGCAGAGTGAAAACCAATTAGTGTAGAACAAAAAATGAATATTACAAGATCTATTTTTTTAGATTTTATATTAGAAAGTTCAGTAAATATAAGCTATATTCCTGAAATGTTAGGAAGCTTCAACACACATCCTAAAACATATTTATTTGACTATTATAGGCAAATGGTGCAATATCTATTATTCATGTAAATACAAGAAAAATATACTGTACTACTTCACTGGCTTCTTATCTCTAAACTTGCTCAGATGTGGATTAATTTTACATCTTCTTTCTGATTATTCTTTGAGAATTTCATACATATAGTATTTATATCATTTCACCTTCTCACCAAGAGCTCCGGTGTTTCAAACTATTCATGGTTAATTTGGCATACACACAACCTAATGATTCCATTTAGGATTGCTCTCATGTTCATGTGTTTAGGATTGACCACTTGGGATTGTGTAACATATCAGGGAGTTCTTCCCTGGTGATAGTGGGAGGGGAGGGCGCTGATTGCTGTGCATTAATTCAAACAGAGATTCCACTCTTGATTCTGGCGAGGCAGATATCAGACCAAATAGTTCCTGTTCTTTACTTTTACTTAAGTTTCAGTCAGTGCAAGAATAATGATTGGGAATTGTGAAGAATCCACAGAGACAGTTACATTGTCAATGCAGTAAAGATTGAAATTCATGCTTTGATTTTGAGGTTTCATCTGAAAATATATTAAATCAGTCATTGACCATAGCTTTATTAGAAATATAAAAGGTTTCAAAAAATGGAGAAGTCTTCCGTGTCAAGTCAACTGAAATGAATTATTGTTGTATCATAAAACCCATTTTCTTAAAGCATTTATTTTTGTTGAGTTAAATGTTAACATGTATTGAATTGACTCCTGGTAGAAACTCAGCAACCATAATGGTACCAAGTACTTTTATTTCTGAATCATTAAGTTTATTTCCATTGGGGGCTATTATAATGACTATTAAAGCCAAATGTAATTTATCTCATATTTAATCTACTTTTCTCTAATCTAAATATGAATCTGTTGACCTTAACACACATGTTACAAATAAAATGTATTTTTGGGTTATATAATGTGTGGAATAACAAAATTTAATTTTTTAAGTTTTTATTGGTTATTTTGCTTATTTAAATTTCAAATGTTATCCCTAGTCTCTGTTTCCTCTCTGAAAACACCTCATTCAGCCCCCTTCCCCTGCCAGAGAATGAGGGTGCTCCCCTACCCAGCAACCCACTCATACCCTACCACCATAGCATTTTCCTATGCTGGGACATCAAGCCTTCATAGGACAAGGGTATCCCCTGCCTTTGATGGCAGACAATGCCATCCTTTGCTACTTATGCAGCTGGAGCCATGGGTCACTAAATGGTTGGTGGAGCTCTGGGAGTCTGGTTGATTGGTATTGTTGTTCTTCCTATGGGGTTGCAAACCCCTTAGCTCCTTCAGTTCTTCCCCTAACTCCTCTATCAAGTTCCCTCTGCTTAGTCCAGTGGTTGGCTACAAGCATCCTAATCTGTATCAGTATGGCGCTGTCAGAGACTCACAGAAGACATTCATATTAGGCTCCTGTCAGCAAGCACTTCCTGGCATCAGCAGTAGTGTCTGTGTGGTATGGGAAGGATCGTCAGGTGGGGCAGTCTCTGGATGGCCATTTTTTCAGTCTCTGTTCCACACTTTGTATTTTCTTTAGATAGGAGCAACTCTGGGTTAAAATTTTTAAAAGTGTGAATGGCCCCATCTCAACACGGGGCCATGCCTCACTTCTGGATATGGTCTCTACAGGTTCTGTATCCCCTTTGTTTGGTATTTCAGCTAATGTCATCCCCGTTGGGTCTTGGTAGCCTCTTGCTTTCCTGGTGTCTGGGACTTTCTGTTGGCTTCTCCTAGTTTCCCATCCTCCATTGCTATACACCTCTGTTCAATTTCCTGACCCTCTGTACATCTACCCTATCTTATCTCACACCTGATACTGCCCCCCTTTTATTCCTCTCCCTGTCCTCTCTCTCTCTCAAGTCCTGCCCACTCTCTACCTCCTATGATTATTTTCTTCCCCTTCTAAGTAGGACTAAGGCATGCACACTTTGGTCTTCCTTTTTCTTGACCTTCATATGGTCTGTAAGTTGTGTCAAGGATATTCCAACCTTTTTTTCCTAATATCCACTTATCAGTGAGTACATCCCATGTGTGTTTTTTTTCTTTTCTCCATCTTTATTAAATTGGATATTTCTTATTTACATTTCAATTGTTATTACCTTTCCCGGTTTTCAGGCAAACATCCCCCTTCTTTTGTGATTGTGTTGCCTCACTCAGGATAATATTTTCTAGTTCCATCCATTTGCCTAAGAATTTCATGAAGTCTTTGTTTTCAACGGCTAAGTAGTGCACCATTACATAAATATACCACATTTTCTATATCCATTCCTCTGTTGAAGGATATCTGGGTTGTTTACTGCTTCTGGATATTATGAATAAGGCTGCTGTGAACATAGTGGAGCATGTGTCCTTGTTATATGTTGGGGCATCTTTTGGGTATATGTCCAGGACTGGTATAACTAGGTCCTCATGTAGTACTATGTCCAATTTTGTGAAGAACCACCAGAATGATTTGCAGTGCTGTACCAGTCTGCAATCCCATAAGCAAAGGAGAAGTGTTCTTCTTCTCCACATCCTTGCCAGCATCTGCTGTCATCTGAGTTTTTGGTCTTCTGTTCTTTATATATTTTGGATATTAACCCTCTATTAGATGCAGTGTTGGTAAAGATCTTTTCCAAAACTGTACGTTGCCATTTTGTCCTATTGACAGTATCCTTTGCCTTACAGAAGCCTTTCTCTTTTGTAAGGTTCCATGTGCCATTGCTGATCTTAGCATAAGCCATTGGTGTTTTCTAGAAATATCCCTGTGCCCATGTGTTCAAGATTCTTCCCTACTTTCTCTTTCTATTCGATTCTTTCTCTCTGGTTTTATGTTGAGGTCCTTGATCCACTTAGATTTGAGCTTTGTGCAAGGTGATAGATATCGATCTATTTTCATTCTTCTACATACCAACTATCAGTTAGACCAGCACGGTTAGTGAGAATTTCATTGAGTTATTTGCATCAATACTGATAAGGAAAATTGGCCTGAAGATGCATGCCTTTCTTTTTGGCTTTTGTGACCTTTGTGAGGTTTTGGTATCAGAATAACTGTGGATTCATAGAAGGAATTAGATAGTATTTCTTATGGTTTCCATTTTGTGGAATAGTTTGAAAAGTATTGGAATTAGGTCTTCCTTGAAGATCTGATAGAATTCTACACTAAAACCATCTGGTCCTGGGCTTATTTTTGGTTGGGAGACTTTCAGTGACTGATTCTACTTTCTTGCGAGGTATTGGACTCTTTAGTTAGTTTATCTTATCCTGATTTAACTTTAGTACCTGGTATCTGTCTAGAAAATTATCAGTTTCATCCAGATTTTCCAGTGTTGTTGAGTATAGACTTTTGTAGTAAGATCTGATTTTTTTTAATTTCTTCAGTTTCTGTTGTTATATCTCCCTTTTCATTCCTGATTTTTGTTAACTTGGATAACTCTGTGCCTAAGTCTGGTTAAGGGTTTATCTATTTGTTGATTTTCTCAGAGAAGTAGCTCTTGGTTTTGTTGATTCTTTGTATAGTTCTCTTTCTTTCTTCTTGGTTGTTTTCAGTCCTGTATTTGATTATCTCCTGCCATCTACTCTTCCTGGCTTGTACTTGCTTCTTTTTGTTCTAGAGCTTTCAGATGCACTATTAAACTGCTAGTGTATGCTCTCTTCAGTTTCCTTTTGGAGTCACTCAGAGTTATGAGTTTTCTTTTTAGCACTGCTTTTATTTGTCCATAGGTTTCGGAATGCTGTGCCTTCATTTTCATTAAATTCTAAAAAGTCTTTAATTTCTTTCTTTATCTCTTCCCTGATCCAATTATCATTGAGTCGAGCTTTGTTCAGCTTCCAAGTATATGTGGGCTTTATGTAATTTTTGTTGTTATTGAAGACCAGCTTTAGTCAGAAGTGGTTTGAAAGAATGCTTAGGACAGTTTCAATCTTCTTTTATCTGTTGAAGTTTTTTTTTTGTCATGAATTATATAGTCAATTTTGGTGAAGGTATCACAAGGTTATGAGAAGAAAGTGCACTCTTTTGTTTTAGGATAAAATATTCCATAGATATGTTAAATTCTTTTCATTCATAATCTCTGTTAATTCTATTGTGTCTCTGTTTAGTTTCTAGTTCTATGATCTGTCCATTGATGAGAGTGGGGTGTTGAAGTCACGAACTATTATATCATGTTCAATGTGTACTTTGAGATTTAGCAAAATTTCCTTTATGAATGTAGTTTCCCTAGCATTTAGAGTACAAATGTTCAGGATGGAGTTCATCTTAGTGGATTTTTCCTGTGATGAATGTGTATTGACCTTCCCTATCTTTTTTGATAACTTTTGGTTGAAAGTCTATTTTATTCAATATTAAAATGCCTACTCCATCTTGTTTCTTGGGGTCATTTGCTTGACTATGTTTTTTCTGACTTTTACTCTGAGGTAGTATCTGTCTTTTCACTGAGGAGGCTTTCATATATGCAGCAAAATGCTGGCTCCTGTTTATGTATCCAGTCTGTTACTCTAAGTCTTTTTATTGGAGAATTGAGTCCATTGATGATAAGAGATACTAAAGACCAGTGATTGTTGCTTCCTGTTATTTTTGTTGTTAGAGGTCTAAGTTTGTGTGGCTATCTTCCTTTTGGTTTTTGGAAAGAAGATTAATTTCTTCCTTTTTCTAGGGTATAGTTTCCCTCCTTTTTTTTTTGAAGTTTTCCCTCTATTCTCCTTTTATGAGACTGGATTTGTGGAAAGTTATTGTTTAAATCTTGTTTTGGCATGGAATATCTTGGTTTCACTATATATGGTAATTGAGAGTTTTGCTGGGTACAGTAGCCTGGGGCTGGCATTTTTGATCTCTTAGTGTCTGTATGACATCTGCCCAGGTTCTTCTGGCATTTAGAGTCTCAGTTGCAAAGTCTGGTATAATTCTGATAGGTCTGCTTTTATATATTACTTGACATTTTCCCCCTTCCTGCTCTTAATATTCTTTCCTTGTTCTGTGCACTTGATGTTTTGATTATTATATGATGGATATATATATATATATAATTTATTTATTTATTCGAATATTACCCCCTTTCCTGGTTTTCCCTCTGGAAACCCCCATCCTATTCCTCCTCCTGCTTCTGTGACAGTATTCCCCCACCTACCTACCAACTCCTTCCTGCCTCCCTACCCTGGCATTCCCCTACACTGGAGCATGGAGCCTTCATAGGACAAAGGGCCTCCCCTGTCTTTCATGGCAGACAAGGCCATCCTCTGCTCCACTGGAGCCATGGGTCCCTAAATGTGTATTCTTTGGTTGCTGGTTTAGTCCCTGGGAGATCTGGGGAATCTGGTTGTTGATATTATTGTTCAGAAGGGGATTGCAAACCCCTTCTGCCCCTTCAGTCCTTCCCCTAAATCCTCCATTTGGGACCACACTCTCAGTACAATGTTTGGCTGTGAGCATCTATCTCCGTATTTGTTAGGCTCTGGCAGAGCCTCTCAGGAGACAGCTATATCAGGCTTCCTTCAGCGTGTACTTCCTTTCATCCACAATGGTGTCTGGGTTTGGTGACTGTATCTGGGATGAATGCCCAGGTCTGGTAGTGTCTGGATGGCCTTTCCTTCAGCCTCTGCTTCACACTGTGTCTCTGGATTTCCTCCTGTGAGTATTTTGTTCCCCCTTCTAAGAATGACTGAAGCATTTATATGGCTTTCTCTTTCTTTAGATTAGGGAAGTTTCCTTTTATAATTTTGTTGACAATGTTTACAAGCCCTTTGAGTTGGCAATTTTCTATTTCTTCTATGCCTACTATCTAGGTTTGGTTTTTCATTGTGTCCTGGATTTCCTAGAAGTTTTGGGTTAGGAGCTTTTTACATTTTGCGTTTTCTTTGACTGTTGGGCCCATGTTTTCTACGGTATCTTCTTCAACTCAGATTCTCTCTTCTATCTCTTGTATTCTGTTGGTGATGCTTGCATCTATGACTTCTGATCTCTTTTTTAGGTTTTCTATCTCCAGTATTGTCTCCCTTTGTGATTTCTTTATTGTTTCTCTTTACATTTTTAGATCCTGGGTGGTTTTGTTCAACTCCTTCACCTGTTTGATTATGTTTTCCTGTATTTCTTTAAGGGCCTTATGTGTTTCTTCTTTAAGAACTTCTACCTGTTTACCTGTGTAATCCTGTACTTCTTTAAGGAAGTTATTTGTGTCCTTCTTAATGTCCTTTATCATCATCATGGGATATGATTTTTAAATCAGAATCTTTTTTCAGGTGTGGTGGGGTATCCAGGGCTTGCTGTCATGGAAGAGCCAGGCTCTACTGATCCCAGGTAGCCTTACGTTCTGTTGCTTATATACTTGCGATTGTCTGTTGCCGTCTGGTTGTTTCAGGTGTTGGTGGTTTTGCTCTCTCTTACTGGAGCTTGTCCCTCCTGTGAGCCTGTGAGCCTGTGGTCTTAGGTGTGTCAGCACTCCTGTGATGTTTGTTGTGTCAGCACTGCTGGGAGACCTGCTCTCTCTGGGTGGGACTGGGTTGTAAGTCAGGACTGGGTTGTGGATAGTAGTAGCACCGGGTCAGCCCCAGGGAAGAGAAGGAAACCAGAAGGATATTGTCCCTGTCTTATCAGTGGTTTCTAGGTCCTGTGTACTCCAGGCAGGTCCCACCTGACCTGGTATTTGGGTATCAATGGTGATCTCACCTGAGATCTTTGGTGTTTTAGCACTCCTTGGAGCCCTGCTCTCTGAGTGGGACTGACTGGGCTGCAGTGCAGGAGCAGTGTCCAGATAGCTGTGGCACAGAGTCAGCCCTGGTCACAGAAGGAAACTGTACAGCAACAAAATTTAAATTTGATTGAGATAATTTTATCAGTTGGGTTATCTATTTATTTTTATGCCTTTAATTTTCAAAGGAAAAACACATAAATAAATGATCAGCTTGATTGCTTTTATGTCATTTAGTGCAATGTTTTTCCTTCTTTATGTGAAGTAATAAAGAGTTGAAGAAATTCAGACCATATATAGGTTTTATTCCTGGAATAATTAACAGTTCATTTACATAATTATTTACATAGTTAAGAATATTTTGGTTCAAAATAAATGTTTGAAATGGAAATGATGTTTGTCAATTATGTAGATATGACAAATTGTTGTTTTTCTTTTTATTGATTTATTTGGTATTTTATTCTATTTGATTTTCTTTTTAAAATGGGAGCATATAATTTTGATGAATGGAGAGTTATAGTCCACAATTTATTATTGTGGAGAGAATCCAACCTATATTTTATACACTACTGTATTAGGACTAATATTTTATTTAGTGTAGATTGATTAAAGATCAATACACTACAACAAGACTTCCCTACTACCTACCTACATTCATAATTTTTACAACTTAAATATTAATGGAACACTTGCAATTTATTTTTTTCTAATTTAATCTTGAGGTTTGTATCCTAAGCATAGCTATAAAATTTAGGTTTTTGTTTCCCTACCCAGGATTAATATGCCTTTTTAAGCCATAGCTTTATCCTAAGCATCTAATTTATGACTGTATAGACTGTTTACTGAAAATTAGCTTATTTTAAGAGACATCTTATGACTATCTTTTTTTTTCCAGAGCTGAGGACCGAACCCAGGGCCTTGTGCTTGCTAGGCAAGCACTCTACCACTGAGCTAAATCCCCAACCCCCATCCTATGACTATCTTATAACTGGAATTCTATTTCCTATGCTATCATGCTTTCTGTAAAAATTTTCATTAAAAATAGAATTTAGGTTTAAGGAAGGGCTTCATAATGAAGTACAGAGTGCATAAACCAACAGCAGTGTTAGGTTACAATTCCTAAGTAAAGAAGAAGTGAATTAAGAAAAACAATTATGCTTTGCCATTTCAAAGATTGGTGTTTAAAATTTATTCTTGAAAATTAAATACCTGTTGAAAAATGAAAGATATTCTTCTTCATTCCCATTACACCTGTCCACATCCTTCCTAATTCTCCCAACACATCCTGGTACCAACTTCATACACTTTTGAAAAATAACTCACTTAACTTTAATTAGTGCTGCCAAACTCTGTATGGAGGTAGAGCCATTCCCTGAAGCAAATAGACCTAAGCATAGCCACACTTCCTAAAAGAATTTCCTGCTCCAGTAGTTATCCTATGACTGAAGTGTGAGTGCTACCTTAGATCTGACTTAAGTAAGGTTATTCTTGAGTTAACCAACCCAACACTAGACAAAATGAATGGCCAATGTTTAACCTGTTTCCTATTGTTTAATTTTACTCTGTTGAGGTATAACTCATATTAGTCATTTTTGTTTCCCATTCCCTAGACTGAGGCAGAAGAACAAGTGCCATATTCTGTAACAGAAAATTATACATAAAAATCTATGTCACTTTCCTCTTAAAACCTCCTATAATTTGTCAGAAGAGCATTTTTGTTTCTTGCTATAAGGATATTGTAGTTTACATTGCTGTTGTAACACACTTCTTTTAATTTCTGGAATGATGTTCTAGTTACTTTTGTTGCTGTGATATCAAAAAAGAAAATAACTAACTAGGAGAGAAAAGGATTTATTTCATCTACACTTCCCTGTAACAGTCCGTCACTGTGGGAAGTCAGGAAAGGAAGTCAAGGGATGAATCTGGAAGCATGTATTGAAGCAGAGATCCAAGAGTGATGCTACTTAGTGGCTTGTTCTATCTAGCTCATGTCCAGAAATCCTTTGTACATAATCCAATGCTGTTTGCTCAGGAGTGGTACAGTCAACAGTGAGCTGGAACCTCCTATATCAATTAAAAAACAAGAAAATACCCCACAGACGTGCTCTTGATTTCCTGCATGGAGACAGGTAGGGTTCCAGAAGATTTAGCTATAGCTGAATAGTTAGTGACTGTTGAGAAAGAGAGTAACTCTTCTTTAGCCTTTGGTCATGTTTAGGTTAGGTATTGTATGACACTACACACATGCACATAAGAGGAACATTTGATGGACTCAGGGTGTGTGTGTGTGTGTGTGTGTGTGTGTGTGTGTGTGTGTTAAAGAATGAATGGATAAGTGAATGAATGAGTGAAAGAATAAATGAATAAATATAAATAAGACAGATCTGTAATTGAATAGAGATAGATACCTGAAAGGGATTTAGAGGTGAGAGTAAGGGATGGAAATGATGAAGATATACTAAATAGACTATGGAACTCTTAAAAAAATAACATTTGTACATATAATTCTTTTGTGTCTGAATCATAAATTCATCATTCATTTTCTTTCTATATTTTTTTAATATTGGCCTTTTGGAGATTCTTTCTCTATACTGGCAATGGAGGAAAGAGACAATGTGGAATTACCTTAGAGTTCAGTTCCAACACTCTATGCTGGATCGGTGTAGACTTGGAGAAATATCTGATTATTACATACAGCTAAACCAGTTCTTATGCTTACTATGGGAACTAAATAAAAAGATATAACATTTATTGTTTTATTTGGGGCTAGATAAAAAATAATAATATTAGATAAATAATTGAAATTTTGTCACTATTTTCCTAATGGATAACAATTTTCATAGTATCAGTATAGAGCTGCATAGGAGGCCAAGAGAAGACTACAAAGAAAATGGTATAAGAAGAAAGAAAGTGTTTATTGCATGTGCTTTTGCAAGATAAATGTTAAGGTATAAAAAAATAAAAATCTTGTTTTATTTTCAGAATTTTCTTCACTTTAGAATTATATATTAATATCCTTAATACATTTACTTTTTCTTTTTTCAGGATGAATATAGTATGGAAATTAATATTATGTATAGTACACACACATACAAATACACACACATATTCATCTATGTCAATAGAATAATTATCTACAAAGTACATATACAGATCAGTGGATGTCTTTGACACAATTCAGCCATCCTACTTCATCCGTCCTGAAATTTACCTAAGAATTGGGGAGGCTGAGGCAGGAGGATGTCAAATTGCTTGAGTCACACTTCAAGGCCAAATCAGAATAAATCTGCTTGGGGGTATAATTAGACTGAACTTTCACTCCTAGCAACAAAAGACATTTTCAATCTTAGTTACTGAGAGATGATAAGAACTGAGGTATATTGATGATAATGTAGAGATAATAGTTCTCTGAAAAACTTTCTTTAGCATAACTTACTAATAACCATCATCTACCATACAATTCTTATCAGATCTAGCCTCTTTACCTGCCTACCCAATTTTATGTCCTGTATTTGTTTCAAGCATTCTTGGATTCCAGTGGCGCATGGTAGACTTTTCAGGCATTGTAGAGAAAATTGATTCTCAGGAGGTAAGAACTGCTGATAGTGCCTTAGGCAAGGACAGAAGTTCTGCCTAACTTCCTTCACCATGCTGGGGATTGTTCTCATTTGGGCTTGCTGGGCAGCTCAAACCATCTCAAATCTTCCATCCTCCTGCATCTGCCTCCCATGTTCTGGAAAGATATCCTTGATCTAAAAAGTAATATGTGCAATAGCTTTAATAATGATCCAGATAAAGGGTTATTTGTCCTGTCTTGTCAGAAACACTTTAAAAATCTTAGAATACCAGGACAATCAGAAAAAAATAAATTATATACAAATAATCCCTATATTGTTAGTCAATCAGACCCTTATGAATTTTACCAAAAGTCATATTCATTTGACAGCTGTTCCACGGATTTTGTGAAATAATTTAGTTTGCTTAGTTCATTTCTCAAACAAAATTTACCATACTGTAATGAGATACCACATTGTAATGAGATGCTTATGCTAATTATTTTTCTCCATTGGAAAGAGTAAAAATTTATTAACCTCACAACTGAAGCATGACAAATACATATGTATTTTGTGTAAATTGTCGTTGCATGCCCATGTACTGGCAACAACTTTGTGGTTGAATTTTATGATTAATAATGTATTTTATATAAAAACTTGATTTAATACTTATTATTTTATTGATAGCTCTTTAAATAGCAGATTATGTGAGTAGGGTTAAAGAATTTCAATGTAATATTCAGTAAAGAATCTCCCTCTCATGTTTGCTTTTGCTTTTTACTCTCTGCCATGGTTCTATTCTGTTCTAAATTGAGCATGGAATAAATATAGTTATTGATATTAATTTGTATTTTATATTATTGCTGTAAGATATTTTACTAGAGCTTTTATTGAGTTCTATAAATGTGGAATATATTCACAGTCCTATCAATCCAGGGATAGTTAAGGACAAAGCAAAGGTTAAGGTCTGTATTTGAGTTTCCATCTCTATTTCAGTCTCCACACTGCAATGAGAATGATCTTTATAAAATGCCAACCAAGCTTTGTTTTCACTGACTTAAGTCTCTTTAATGGCTTTCTAGTGCTCTCAGAATAAAAGCCAAACTATTCATCTTATCTCCTATTCCTTTTCAGCAATCTCTTTTTTTCTTTCATGCCTATCAAGCCTCCCATTTCTAAAGTTTGCCAAATAAGTCAAGCTTTCCTCTGCCCAATCCTTTGCATATGTCTTCTTTTAGCTAGGGATACATTTTGTACAAAAACAAATGGATAACTCTGATTCACCTAATAGGTTCCTGTGTTTTAGGCAAATAAAACCACCAAGTCCAGAAACAAAGTGCAACCAGAACAGTATCTCTTACCTTCCTATAACTCATAACATTTAATACTATATTCCTTATACTACCACTCTGATTGATTGATCTTTGTTATGATTTAATAAGGATGCCACCAATAGTCTCATACATTTGAATGTTTGGTTCATAGTTAGTGGAACTGTTTGGTTAGGATTAGATTTAGCCTTAGAGAAATGAAAGTGGCCTTACTGAAGAGAGTGTGTTACTAGGGGTGCGATTTGAGGTTTCAAAATCATATTACGGTTGGGGTCCAGGAATTGCCTCACAAACCACACAAACACTGATCTCAGTCAGACAGTGATAGTATATTGAGTACTCCAGAATAGGTTGACCAAGGCCATAGTCCAGATTCAGGATCTGAATCACGACCCTGAGTTCGTATCCTACAGGATTTTTAAGCCCAAGGTCCACAAACATCTCTGTCAAGTGACTTCACCAGTCAGGATTTAGGGACAGGGAATTTCCTTAGGAAAATATCATTGTTGTGCAGTTATGCTGCTCCCATTGGTTGAGGTATTGAACTAAGGCAGTAGATTTGCCTTGTCTAATATTCATTGACTGATTCATCTATGAAAATGAGACTTATCTAACATTCATGGCTTAATTTATCAACAATTACTCACATACAAGTCTCTTTTTACCAAGTAAAATGTCAGTTTCCAGGGATATTCCAAGAACTTTACTGGACTACTACCCAAAATGGAAGTCTTATTTCAAATAGTATTTTTATATTGATGCAGGTGTCTCTCTCATGATGGGGCCTATCGTAGGGGCAGCTTATATGATAAAAAGCTTCTACACAGGTAAAGGAACTGCTGTTGGATGATTGGTTAGGGTCCAAACCAATTGTGGGTAACAATATAAACCATTTCTACTGACTTCTATCACAGTTGGTTACCACGGGCACAGAAAAAACAGAACATGTAATGAATCTTGGCATTTGGAAGTTTCCTTTCATTTTCAAACTTAAATCTATATTTTATGCTTGATAAAGTAGTTTCCTAAGTGAAATATTCCTTTCTATTTTTATTGGATATTTTATTTATTTACATTTCAAATGTTATCCCCTTTCCTGATTTCCCCTTCACAAACCTCTATCCCATCCCCTTCAGACTGCTTCCATGAGTGTGCTCCCCCCAACACACCAATGCCTCACTGACCTGGCATTCCCCACAATGGGGCATCGAGCCTTCACCTCCCCTCCCATTGATAAGGCCATGCTCTCCTATATATGCAGGTGGAGCCATTAGTCATTCAGTGTTATCTTTGGTTGGTCGGTTAGTCCCTAGGAGCTCTGGGGGTCTGGAAAAGGACTAAAGAAGCTGAAAGAAAAACAACGGTAACTCCTCCTTTGGGGTCCCTGTGCTCAGTCTTATGATTCACTGTGACCATCCACATCTGTATTAGTCAGGCTGTGGCAGAGACTCTCAGGAGACATGCATAGCAGGCTCTTGTCAACAAGCATTTCTTGGAATCAGAAATAGTATCTAGGTTTAGTGACTGCCTATAGGATGGATCCCCAAGTGGAACAGTCTCTACATGACCTTTCCTTCAGTCTCTGTTCCACTTTTGGTACTATATATTTTTAGACAGGAGCAATTCCGGGTTAAAACTTTGGAGATGGGTGGGTGGTCCCATCCTTCAATTGGGGTTCATGTCTAACCCCTGCCTTTGGACTCTACAGGTTCTCTCTCCCCTTCTTTGGGGATTTCAGCTAATGTCATGCCAGTTGGGTCCTGGGAACCTCATGCTTTCCTGGAATCTGGGACTTTCTGGTGGCTACCCCCAGTTCTCCATCCCTTATTGCTATACATCTCTGTTTAATTTCCTGACCCTCTGTATATATCCCCCATCTCTTCCCATATCTGATCCTATACCCCTTTATTCCTCCCTCTCGCACTTCCGCCTCAGGTCCCTCCCTCCGTCTGCTTTCCATGATTACTTTGTTTCCCCTTCTAAGTGGATTTGAAGCATCTACACTTTGGACTTTCTTCTTGTTAAGTTTCATATGCTCTATAAGCTGTATCACTGGTATTCTGAGCATTGGGGCTAATATTCACTTATCAGTGAGTACATACCATGTATGGTTTGGAGTCTGGGATACCTCACTCAGGATAATATTTTCTAGTTCCATTCATTTGCTTAAGAATTTCATGAACTCATTGTTTTCAATGGCTGAGTAGTACTGTGTTGTGTAAATTTACCACATTTTTTGTATCCATTCCTCTATTGAGGGACATCTGGGTTGTTTCCAGCTTCTGGCTATTATAAATAAGACTGCTGTGAACATAGTGGAGCTTGGGTCCTTACTTTATGTTGCAGCACCTTTTGGGTATACACCCAGGAGTGCTATATCTGGGTCTTCAGGTAGTTAGTACTATGGCCAATTTTCTTAGGGACCACCAGACTGATTTCCACAGTGGTTGTACCAGCTTGCAATGCCCCCAGCAATGGTGAAGTGGTCCTTTTCTCCACATCCTTGCCAGTCTTGGCTCTCACCTGAGTTTCTCATCTTAGCCATTCCAACTGGTGTGAGGTGCAGTCTCAGGGTCATTTTGTTTTCCATTTCCTGATGATTAAAGATGTTGAACATTTCTTCAGTCGCATCTTTGCCATTTGATAATCCTAGGTTGAGAATTCTTTAGCTCTATACCCCATTTTTAATAGGGTTATTTGTTCTTCTGGATTCTAACTTCTTTAGTTTGTTGTATATATTATATATTAGCCCTCTATCAGATGTAGGGTTGATAAAGATTTTTCCCAATCTGTTGGTTTCCTTTTTGGTCTATTGACAGTGTCCTTTGCCTTACAGAAGCTTTGAAATTTTATGATTTCCCATTTGTCAGTTGTTGATCTTAGAGCATAAGCCATTGGTATTATCTTCTGGAAAATATCCCATTATCAGGTATTCAAGGTGTTTCTTCACTTTTCTCTTCTGTTAAATTCAGTTTATCTAGTTTTATGTGAAGGTCCTTGATCCACTTGGACTTGAACTTTGTACAAGGAGATAAGAATGGATCAATTTGCATTCTTTTACATGCTGACCTCCATTTGAGCTAGTACTATTTGTTGAAAATGCTGTCTTTTTTTCCACTAGATTATTTTAGGTCCTTTGTCAAAGATCAAGTAACCATAGGTTTGTGGGTTCATTTCTGGGTCTTCAATTCTATTCCATTGAACTACCTGCCTGTCTCTGTACCAATATCAGACAGTTTTTATCACTATTGATCTGTAATACAGTTTGAGGTCAGGGATGGTGATTCCCCCAGAACTTCTTTGATTGTTGATAATAGTTTTCATTATCCTCGGTTTTTGGTTATTCCAAATGAATTTGAAAATTGTTCTTTCTAACTCTAGTAGCAGTGGAAACATGAAAAAATTTCCTTATAATAGCAGGCTATTAGTCACCTACTCTTTTATGTTTTACCTAGACATTAACATTTTACCTTAACATTCCATCTAGGCCTTAATATTTTACCTGACATTAACATTCTAACTAGGCCTTAGCAATTTTCCTAGGCCTTCACAGTCAGACCTAATCTCTCTTTGTCTGCAACTTGCAGATCAGATTGAGACTCTTAGCTACTTCTCTAGCACTATGCCTGCCTGTCTGCCTGCTTGCCCGCTTGCCTGCTTGCCTGACATGCTCACTGCTGTGATGTGTATGATCTAGTTATGTGTAACTGTAAGAAAACCCTCAAATCCATTCATTTGAACCATAAATGAAATGTTTCATTTTATAAATAACCTTGGTCATGTCTTTCATCACAGCAATCTTTAAAACGAAAAAGTAGACACTGCAAGGATGGCTCAAATGTACTTTTTATGCAAACATGAAAGCAAGAACTTTGATACCCCAAGCTCATTTATTTACATGATGGGCAAGAACTAATAAACACCTATAAGCTCAGGTTTTGAGATATGGGATTTCTGGAGTAAGGTGGCTGACTGTCACATCAGGGTTCTCTGACTTGAAATGAAAGATTGTGTGGCCATATGTCATATGTCATGTAGAGAATAATCCTAGAAGATGTGACATAAGCTCTGGCATCTACATGCAACAGTATAGCACACATACATGACCTCAAACACATGTATGTACACCATGAGCACACATTCAAAAATGCTGGTTTGTTTGGATAGTTATTGATCATAGTATACTAGTTTGGCACTGTATAAAAGACTAATTCATAATAGCATCTGTCTATCATAAAGCCTGGAATGCAGCCTTTAATAGATAGGAAAAATCATGATTTTAAGAAATGTACCTATTTATTATGTAAAAACAAAACAATTAAAATGTTCCATAGAGGAATATATCCTTTAAAAATAAAAAAAGAGTTCTATGATTTTTATGGTATGTTCTATTTAGAAAATATTGACACAAAGTCTAAAAATTTCTACTTGAATATTTCATACTCACAGGAAGATGTCTCTTCCTGAAAGTATTTTAGGAATCACACATTCTGCTATTATTTGTACTCTAAAGTAAACCCACAAACTCCTGTGTGCTTTACCTGTCACAGGTGAGTAACCATTAACGTGTGGTAAATTCTAATTTCTAAGTTGCCCGCTTACACTCACATTACCTCAGAATTTCACTTTGTATTGATTCAATTGATAAGAGTTTTCTAAAATTTAATTTCTGAAAAGAAATTTTGAGTAAATAAAAAAAGATGAGATTAAAGTCATTTAAATCGTTTATGCCTTTGGGGAATGACCTATAGTGTGAATCTGGAGTCTAAAATATCACTAGTAATTTAATTAGACATGATAACCTGAATGAAGTGGAACATCATATATACTTACATTCTTCAGCATAAAATCATCAAGATAGTATATATGGTTAGTTGTCATATACTGGACAGAAGTTGGATCTCATCAATGGCAGTGAGTTGTGGATTAAAGATGCCTTATAACACTGGCATCTAAGAAAATCTTCATTATTTTATTTTCTGTTTCAGGGCTAAGCATCTAATATGAATAAACTGATTTTGTTCATTTAAGCCTTTAAATAAACATAAAATTAATTTTACTTCTTTTAGCCATTGGGCAAAAGTATTTACTTGCAGAAACTAACAACACAAACAAGACTTTCACAAGTGCAAATCAAACAAAAGCATAGTACAAAAGTGGGCAAGTGTGCACAAAATTCTCTCTTTAATCAAGAGACTTTTTTCAATTGATTGTTGCTGGGAGAAAAAAATATTTTGTCTTCAATGAAGTTAACACTGAAAGTATTCATCTTACCCTAAGGTGGGTCCAAGGCTTAGAGGAATTTGGCCAACACATTTTAGAACCAATGTTTTCTGATATATTTCAGACTTTTGTTTTGTTTCATATTTTATTTCAATCTCCTCCTTTCCTCATGGTCCCACCCTTACAAATCCCTCCCACCATTAACCCCTCCTCCTCAGTGAAGAAGAACCCCCTTGTCCCCCCACCCCCCACCTAGGCTACCAACCTACCCTGGGATCTCTAGTCCCAGCAGGACTAAGAGGCCTAACCAGTCAGTCTGGATAGGGAAATAGGGATCTAATGACAGACAACAGAGTCAGAGACAGCCCACACTTAAATTGTTAGGGGAACTAGAGTAAGATCAAGCTGCATATCTGCTACAAATGTGTAGGTGGCCTAGGTCCAGTCCCTGCATGCCCTTTGATTGGTGGTTCAGTCTCTGTGAACCTCCATTAGTGGGAGCCATTTTGACTGTTTCTGTGAAAGCCTTCCTGTCAGGCAGAATCAAGTCAGGCCAGGGACTACTGGCAGATCTCCTGACCTGCTAATGCATGAAACGATAAGAGATACACTTGAAGCTCAAGTTGATGGGATGCATTTTCCATTAACCTTGGAGGAAGAAAAAGGGAAAAATAAGGAGGCCTCCGAATGAGTACAGATATCCTATGTCAGCCATTGTCTTTGCTGGCTTGTGACTTTGTTTCCCACTGTACTGTAAAATATATAAAGCCTAAGAGAGTTAAATTCGAGGCTGCCACAGGAGTGACTGGACCGCCCTCCCAATTTCTAACCTTTGTTTCTGAGTCTTCTTTTCCAACTTTCTATAATTAAATTGACACCCCTTCAGAGGACTGCTCAACTTTGTATTGGCTAGACTGGTATACCACACGGGCCCAGGTTAGTTGGCTCTTTAGTTCTTCTTGGGATGTCTTTGACCCTCCATGTCATTCATTTCTATTCTGCAGTCTCTTGACTCCTCAAGCTCCACCTTATATTTGGCCATGGGTCTCTGAATCTATTCCATCTACTGCTGGATGAAGCAAAAGGGAACACTCCTCCATTACTGGTTGGGGTGCAAACTTATACAACCAATTTGGAGAATTGGAAATAGTTCTACGTCAAGATTCAACTATACCACTCTTGGGTCTATACCCAAATTATGCTCACTATACCATGGGGACACTTGCTCAGTTATGTTCATAGCAGCTTTATTTGTAATACCCACACATGGGAAATAACCTGGATAGTTGTCATCTGAAACATGGATAAAGAAAATCTGGTATATCTATACAATGGAACATTATTCAGCTATTAAGAACAAAGACTTCATGAAATTTCCAAGTAATGGGTAGAACTTGAGAATATCATCCTGAGTGAGGTAACCCAGACCCAGAAAGATACACATGGCATGTACTCACTTATAATTGGACGTTAGCCATAAAGTGCAGGATAAACATACTACAGTCCACGGACATAAAGAAACTGGGTAACAATAAGAGGTCCTATAATGAAAGATGTGTAAATCTCACTCAGAAAGGAAAATAAAATAGGAATTAGAGGTGGATGTAGAGAAGGAAGCAGGTGGAAGAGGGGCTGAGGAAGGGTAATGGGATGGCGATCAATCAGGTGTTAGAGAGAACTGGGACTGACAATGGAAATGAGGGAGGCATCTCTGAGACTTGTTGGAGACCTTGGATGGGTGAGGCTATGAAGAGTCCATGGGAATAACCCTAACTGTGATTGTTACTTATCTGGGATATAAAGAATGAAGTGGCCGTCCCCTGTAGCCAGGCAGAATTTCCAGTGGTAGGAAAGGGACATCAACCCACCCATAAAACTAATTTTGTTTTTAAAAAAGAGAACAGACCTGGAGTTGCACAGATATGGACCAGGAAAACATGGAAGGTGTTGGCGAACATTTCAGGTAAATGAATAAAGGGACACTTGGTAGTGGTAGTGCAGAAGCAAATAGATATCTGAATCCATGACCAGCTAAGTCTAGTTCCAGGACAGTCAGGACTATAGAAAGAAACCCTTTCTATAGATAGATAGATAGATAGATAGATAGATAGATAGATAGATAGATAGATAGATAAATCTAAAATAAAAATAAATGAAAAAATAAACTCATGATTCAAGGGCAATTAGATAAACAGCTAAATGGGTTGCTTCGTAAAATAAGAAACAGAGAATGTCCCTTTTTAAGTCAGTCCTAACTACTGTGTAGCCCTGAGGTTCAGCCTGTGCACTGGAGATAGCCTGTGCTCCAGTCCCAGGCTAAGTGGCACTAAATAGCAAGTGGTATCTGCGATAGAACATGGATATTCTCACATTTAGGACTCAAAATCAGGAGAGGCAAAAAACTGAGGGAAAGTGGTACACTGTAGAGAGGTGACCAAAGAACCAGTTTATATCCATAGAACCAGTCCCTGCCAATAGAACTAATCCCTTCCTATAAGTTCAATTGCTACCAACAGAATCAGTCCTGATCCATAGAACTAGTCCCTGTTCACAGAACCATTCCACATTCACAGAACCAGCCTCTATCCATAGAACCAGTCCCTGCCCACAGAACCATTTCTTATCCACAGAACCAGCTATTACCTACAAAACCAGTCCCTGCCCATTGAACTAGTCCCTCCCCGTAGAATATTCCCTACCCTAAGAGCAAGATAGTCTCAGTATGCTTCTGAAAATAAATTTTCTTATAAGCAAAGAACTTCAAACTTAAATTCAAGTCAATTCTCAAGTGACTCATTCCTGGCATCCAAATCTCAGTACATCAGACCTGACAAGCAGTCAATCAATAATATCAGAGATAAATATGACTCAGCTGTCCAAACTGCAGGAGAATGATTTTAAAATAGTTATGATTGCTATGTTAAATGTTCTCACCATTAAAAGGGAGCAGCTTATATTAATACATGGGGAGATTTAATAGATGAAAAGTAAAACTAAAAGACAGAGACCCACTGTATTCCCCCAGCAGTTCCAATCTCACGGGGCCCTCACTAGTGCTAGAATAGAACCAACTTCAGCCTCCCTTGCTCCTCTCCACGCCTCCAGTGAACTTTATGGTCCATCTCCACCTGCACCCCCTCCACACACCATGCTGCATCCCAGCCTCTAACTCCAGCAAACATTGCCCATGAACATACCAAGAAAGTCATTAAAATCAGCAACATACAGCCATCACGCTCTCTGAAAATCCAAACAATGAGCAAAAAACAAGGGACAAAATACCCACCTAACAAAGACAAACACAGAAATTAGCACTAAGACCTATATCACCCAAACAAAGTTGCCTTAGTTGCCAACATAGTAACACATCCACTAACAGCCAGGGAATTATTTCTTCACTAGACCCAGCTCTCTTACGAAAGTAGGTCTTGAGTCTTGAACATAACACAAACGCAAACATACAAAATCTTAAAACCAACATTTTAACAGTGATAGAGGTCCTTAAATAAGAAAGCACAAATTCCTTAAAGAAAAACAGTGAAGCCCAAACTAACACTTAGAACAAACAATGGTGGTGATGATGATGATGATGATGATGATGATGATAACAACAACAATAACAACAATAGCAACAACAACAACAGTTCCTTAAAGAAAATCAGTAAAATACAAACAAACAATTGGAGGAAATGAATAAATCCCTTAAAGAAAGCTAAGATAAAAAAAAAAACAGTTGAAGGAAAGAAATAAAACTATTCAAGCCTGAAAATGGAAATAGAAGGATTGAAGAAAACACAAACTGAGGGAAGTTTGGAAATAAAAAACTGGGAATTTAAACAGTAACAACAGAGGCAAACTTCACAGAGAGAAAACAAGAGATGGGAAGGAGACTAGCAGGCATTCGTGGATACTTTTGTCAAATAAAATGACAAATCGAAAACAAAAAACAAATATCCCGACACAAAACAACCTGGACATCTGGGGGACACACACACACACACACACACACACACACACACACACACACCCCTAAGAATAATAAGAATCGAGGAAAGAGAAAAACCCAAGACAAAAGGCCCAGAATATATTTTTCAACAACATTATAGAAAACGTTTCCTAAGCAAGAAAAGGAGGTGGCTATAAAGGCAGACCTGTCAGAATCACAGCTGATTTGTCACTGATACCAGAAGGGCCTGAGGAGATGTGCTGCAGCGTCTGAGTCCACAGATGCCAGTCCGCATTACGATAGCCAGAAAAACTTTCATTCACCATAGATGAAGAAAATAAGATATTTCATGATAAAGGTCAATGAAAACAATATCATCTATAAATCAAGGCTTATAGAAGGAAAACTGCAGTTTAATGATAACTATACCCATGAGAACACAGGAAATAAATATCACACAGAATAAACAAAAGAAATGAAGTGTACACACACACATACACACACACAAACACACACACACACACACACACACCATTCATAAACACACACTATCATTGCTGCTACCACCACACCACCACCACCACACCACCACCACCACCACCACCACCACCACCACCACCATCATCGACAAGAACTACAAAATAACAGGAATCTAAAATCATTAATCATTGATATCTTTCAAAATTAATGTTTTCAATCCCCTAATAAAAGGACTAGACTAACAGACTGGATGTGGAAACAGAATTTATCATTCTTCTGAATCTAAGAAACATACCTCAACATCAAGGATAGGTAAGCATTACCTTGGGGTAAAAGACAGAAAAAGATATTCCAAGCAAAAGGACCCTCAAAGGAAGCTGGTATAGCCACTTTCATATCTATCAAAGTAGACTTCAAACCATAACTAAATACAAAAGGGAGGAAGGTCATTTCATAATCAGCATAGGAAAATTAATGAAGAGATTTTAATTCTTAATATTTATGTCCCAAACACAAGGGTATCCACATTTATAAAACAAACACTATTATAGTTTAATCATTTGACACTTGAACACTGGCAGTAGCAGTCCTCAATACTCGACTCTCACCGCAGGACCTTTTTCCCTTTGAAAACTAAACAGAGAAATACAAAAGCTAACAGACATGAAAAATGAAATAGACCTACTAGATATTTATAGAATACCTCACATAAACACACACAAACATACTTTCTTTTCAGCAACCTGTGGAACTTCAAAATTGACCACATTCGCAGGTACAAAGCAGGTCTCAACAGATACAAGAAAATTGAAATAACTCTTCACATTCATGTCTATCGCATAAGAAAACTGGAACTCAAAAACAACAGGAACAACAGAATGCTTACAGAATCATGGAAACTAAAACACTCTAAACTGAACAAAAATTTGGTCAAGATAAAAACAAAGATATTTTTAAAATTATAAAATTTGATTAAAAATAGTACATAGCATACCAATACATATGGGACACAAGGAAAGCAGTACTAAGAGAAAAATTGATATCATTAAGTATCTTCATTTTAAAAAATGAAAAGAAAAGGAAAATACCAACTAGCAACTTAACTACACACTTGAAACCTCTAAAAAAAAGAAAGAAAAGAAGAAGCAAGCAAGAAGAGCTGTAGATGGCAAGAAATAATCAAAGTGAGGGTTGAACTGAATAAGTTGAAGTAAAGAGAAAAATACATAGAATTAACAAAATTAAGAGTGGGTCCATGTGCCTCCTCTTTTATGTTTCTGGTAGCTGGTTTTCTTGAAATTTGATATAATGTCTTTATTTTGTTCTGTATTTTATTTTGTTACGTTTCCCCCCAATCTTTATTAAATTGGGTATTTCTTATTTACATTTCAAATATTATTCCCTTTACCGGTCTCCAGGACAGCTTCCCCCTAATCCCTCCCCATCCCCTTCTATATGGCTGTTTCCCTCTCCATTCTCCCTCATTACCACGCTCCCCCCAAGAATACAGTTCACTGGGGGTTCATTCTTGGCAGGACCAAGAGCTTCCTCTTCCACTGGTGCCCCTACTAGGCTATTCATTGCTACCTATGAATTTGGAGCCCAGGGTCAGTCCATGTATAGTTTTTGGGTAGTGGCTTAGTTCCTGGAAGCTCTGGTTGGTTGGCATTGTTGTTCATATGGGGTCTCAAGCCCCTTCAAGCTCCTTCAGTCCTTTCTCTGATTCCTTCAACGGGGTCCTGTTCTCAGTTCAGTGGTTTACTGCTTGCATTTGCCTATGTATTTGCCATATTCTGGCTGTGTCTCTCAGGAGATATCTACCTCCGGTTCCTGTCAGCCTGCACTTCTTTGCTTCATCCATCTTATCTAGTTTGGTGGCTGTATATGTATGAGCCACATGTGGGGCAGGCTCTGAATGGGTGTTCCTTCAGCCTCTATTCTAAACTTTGCCTCCCTATTCCTTCCCAAGGGTAGACTTGTTCCCCTTTTAAAGAGTGAAGCATTAGCATTTTGGTCATCCTTCTTGAGTTTCATGTGTTTTGTGCATCTAGGGTAATTCAAGCATTTGGGCTATTAGCCACTAATCAAGAGTGCATACCATGGGGGTTTTTTCTGTGACTGGGTTACCTCACTCAGGATGAACCCACACACCTATGGTCACTTGATTTTTGACAAAGGAGCCAAAACCACCCAATGGAAAAAAGATAGCATTTTCAGCAAATGGTGCTGGTTCAACTGGAGGTCAGCATGTAGAAGAATGCAGATCGATCTATTTTTATCACCCTGTACAAAGCTTCAGTCCAAGTGGATCAAGGACCTCCACATCAAACAAGATACACTCAAACTAATAGAAGAAAAGTGGAGAAGAATCTCGAACACATGGGCACTGGAGAAAATTTCCTGAATAAAACTCCAATGGTTTTTGCTCTAAGATCAAGAATGGACAAATGGCATCTCATAAAACTGCAAAGCTTCTGTAAGGCAAAGGACACTGTTGTTAGGACAAAACGGCAACCAACAGATTGGGAAAAGATCTTTACCAATCTGACATCTGATAGAGGGCTAATATCCAAAATATACAAAGAACTCAAGAAGTTGGACTGCAGGGAGAAAAATAACCCTATTTAAAAAATGGGGTTCAGAACTAAACAAAGAATTCACAGGTGAGGAATGCCGAATGGCTGAGAAACACCTAAAGAAATGTTCAACATCTTTAGTCATAAGGGAAATGCAAATCAAAACAACCCTGAGATTCCACCTCACACCAGTCAGAATGGCTAAGATCAAAAACTCCGGTGGCAGCAGATGCTGGTGAGGATATGGAGAAAGAGGAACACTCCTCCATTGTTGGTGGGATTGCAGACTAGTACAACCATTCTGGAAATCAGTCTGGAGGTTCCTCAGAAAATTGGACATTGCCGTACCTGAGGACTCAGTTATACCTCTCTTGGGCATAGACCCAAAAGATGCTCCAATGTACAACAAAAACAGATGCTCCACTATGTTCATAGCAGCCTTATTTATAATAGCCAGAAGTTGAAAAGAACCCAGATGCCCTTCAAGAGAGAAATGGATACAGAAAATGTGGTATATCTACACAATGGAATACTACTCAGCTATCAAAAGCAATGACTTTATGAAATTCATAGGCAAATAGATGGAACTGGAAAATATCATCTTGTTATGTTTGTTGTTAACACATAGAAATCTCTTCTTTTTTATAGACATAGATGGAGAATGCATCATGCTGAAAGAGGTGGTGGGGAGGAACTGGCAGGAGTAAAGGAAATAGAAATTGTATTCAGATTATATTATGTGAGAAAAGAATCTATGTACAATAGAAAGGGAAAATGAACTGGATATTTTAGATGTAAACTACTGAATACTATATAATTCTGAAGTTGTCACTTATGCAGAAATATTGCATTCTGTCATCTACATGCTAATGAGCCTATTTCATTTTAAATGGTTGAGAAACATTAGCAATTGAAGAGAGATCATAAAAGGTCTGCACGAATTTCATAAATCAAATCACGCCAAGGAAATGCATATTCACAGGATCTTTGTGTCACACATAGAAACCACATAGGCACACTGTCTTTCTTGCTATGATTGGCATTGTAAAATCCCATTGCCTTGGATGGTTTATAACAAGTATAGTTGGCTTTCAGTTTTCGGGATAAGGGTTCAAAGTTCAGGTCCTGGTCAGGAAATCAAGAGGTTCACAATTTGCCACAGAGATGAGCTAAGCTGAAATTCACAGCAGAAAAAAGAAGGAGAACTTGTAGAGACCATATCCAGAGGTTGGGCAAGGCCCATGGTTGGTGCATGGGGTCACCCACTCTCTCCAAAATTTTATTCCAGAATTGCTCCTATCTAGAAGAAATACAGGCACAAAATATGAGGCAGAGACTGAAGAAAAGGCCATACAGAGACTGTCCCACCTAGGGATTCATCCCATATACAGACACAAACCTAGATACTTTTGCTGATGCCAAGAAGTGCTTACTGACAGGAGCCTGATCTAGCTGTCTCCTGAGAGGGCTTGGCCAGAGCCTGTCAAATACAGAGGCAGGTGCTCACAGACAAACATTAGATTGAGCTAAGGGACTCCAATGGAGGACTTAGAGAAAGGACTGAAGGAACTGAAGGGGTTTGGAACACCATAGGAAGAATAACAATATCAACCAACCAGACTCCCAGAGCTCCCAGGGACTAAATCACCAACCGATGAGTACACATGAAGACACCCATGGCTACAGCCACATATGTAGCAGAGGATTGTCTTATCTGGCATCAAATGGAGGAGAGGCCTTGGCCCTCTGAAGGTTGTGTTTCCCAGTGTATGGGAATGCCAGGGCAGGGAGACAGGAGTGGATGGGTGTGAGGGGGAGCGTCCTCATTTGGGATAGGGGCAGAGAGTAAACTATGGAAGGGGATAACAATTTAAAAAAAGTAAAGGATCAGTTATACTTTTAAAAATAGAAAGAAAAAGTGTGTGTGTGTTGGGGGGGTGGTGACAGTTGGTTAGTGAAGCTTTGTTATCGCACAGGATCCTATTCACAAATGTATTCATATTGGGATGTTATCTGTTAACTGTCTCAAATCTTCTCATCTTTTGTTTTTTGTTTTGATGCTTTTCTTTTATTTGCTAGTTTACCCTCTGCAAGCACCATATTCCAACCCTCTACCCCTGCTTCTATGAAGGTGCTCCCTTCAAACTCCCACCTCACTGCCCTGGCATTCCCCTACACTGAGGTATCAAGCCTTCACAGGACCAAAGGCATCCTCTTCCACTGATGCCAGACAAGGCCATCCTCTGCTACATATGTATCTGGAGCCATTGGTCCCTCCATGTGTACTCTTTGGTTGGTGGTTTAGTCCCTGGGAGCTCTGGGTCCGGTTAGTTGATATTGTTGTTCTTCCTATGGGTTGGCAGACCCCTCAAGCTCCTTTTAGCCCTTTATCTAACTCCTCCCTTGGAGTTTCAGTGCTCAGTTCAATGGTTGGCTGTGAGTATTTGCATCTGTATTTGTTAGGATCTAGCAGAGCCTCTCAGGAGACAGCTATATAAGGCTCCTGTCACCATGAACTTCGTGGCGTCCACAATAGGGTATCTTTTAAAATTTTTTTATTTTATTGGATTTTTTAAAAATTTACATTTCAAATGTTATCCCCTTTCCCGGTTTCCCCTCCAGAAACCCACTATTCCATCCTCCTCCCTCTGCTTCTATGAGGGTACTTCCTCATCCACCCTCCCACTCCCTCCCACCTCCCCACCCTGACATTCTCCTACACTGGGGCAATATTATATTTTTACTTTTGTGAACTCAGCCTATGAATGTGGGATTGGGAGTACAAAGTCTTAGTTCATTGTACATACTGCTTAATAGCCATAGATTTTAAAAATTATATAATGTCATATTGATTTTTTCCTCACTGAGTTCATAGTAATTTTAATAGGGTGTAATATATGGATAAAAACATAAAGTACAATTTTATTATTGTCATAAATGTCCTGAGTATTACCTGGAAGAATACTTTGTTTTATTTTCTGTAATGGAAGGAAAGACATCAGTTTTTGCTGGATAATGGGAGTCTTTAGGGTTTGGCTGGAACAAATATTTCAAGATAACTCATGTGATGTTATTTATTAGTCAAAAAGTGGAATTTTCTTTCACTGGTATTCTAAGTATGGTTCTCTTTTTGTAATAAGAATCATGACCAAAGCTACTGAACAGAATAAAGGCCTTATTTAGCTTACAATCTAGTTCACAATCAATCACTGAGCAAAGTCAGGGAGGGAAATCAAGTGGGAAGCTTGAAGCTAACACCATGGAGGAATGCTCCTTGCTGATCACTCAGACTCCCTGTCAGGCTCAGTTAGCACCTTTTATAGTCTGGAGCTGCCTACCCATGAATGAGTACCATCCACAGTGGCCTGGATTTTCCTACATCAATTGGCAATCGAGACAATCCCTCGCAGAAATCCCTACAGGCCCAACTTAATAAAAATATTAATATTCATACTCTTTTAAAAAGATAGCCCTAAGATATGCTGAGTTGACAGTTAATAAATAAGAAAACAATAGAAGTTTATGAATAAAAAGGACAGAGAGCTGTAGGAGGACTTCACTCTAACTTGTGGTGTGAAGACTCACAGAGGAAGATCAGTGAAAGCAGTCACAATGATTTGAAGACGATAAATGGAGAAATGAATTCATTAGAAATTTCTGAATCATATAGTGCGAGTGACCTATCACAGAATGCATTAATATAAATTAATCATTAATTTAAAGATGTCTTTTAAATTATATTTCAACTATGGCTAAGGAGACAAAATCATCACGGGAACTAAATTAAGGTTAGAGATTTAGGGAAAGGACAAGTCCACAAAAGTGAGTTAGAGGTAAGTAGTTTCTCTGTTATGTAAGAGGAGGCTAGGTGTTGAAATGCCCCAAAGTCTTAAATCCAATTTCTTCACTTTTAAAAATCTCCAAGTCATTTACTGAAAACTAATGTATGTTCCATCCTTCTAGGCTTTTGTGTAATACATAGGGTTTTTGCTGTTGTTGTTATTGTTTGTCTGTTTGTTTCATTTTGCTTGGAACAATAGCATAGAGTAGGATACTGTAGGGGCTACATTGGTATAATTCAGCCTATGGTATCAAGGCTCCAGCAATATACAATAATCTAGGAGAAAATTCTGGATACCTCCATGTGTCATAGAATGTGATTCAAGTCTAGTGCACCTTAGGTGTCATGGAGACCCATGACAAAATTTAGGATACAGTTATTTTTCTGTATATTTATTTAATTCCTTGTTTTTCCCCTAAATTTTAACCTCTGTGAAGGCAGTAAGTGCATTTAATTTATTCACATTCTTTACCCCAGTGTTCTTTGTTTGATGGCTAATCTTAAATGTCAAGTATATTATATTAAGAAATAACAATTGCGGTCCCAGTTATCAACTGTTGAGCTTAGATACTGAGCCATTGGTGTTCTAGTCAGGAGATTGTCTCCTGTTCCATTACATTAAAGGCTATTTCCTGCTTCTTCCTCTAGGAGATTTAGTGTATCCAGATTTATGTTGATGTTCTTACCCATTTGGAATTGGGTTCTATGCAGGGTGATAAATATGGATTTATTTGCCTTCTTCTACAACTGACTTCCAGTTAAATCAGCACCATTTGTTGAAGAGGCTTTTGGCCCCTCATTCTTTGATTTTACCTTCTTTATCAAAACTATGCCCATAGGTATGTGAGTTTATTTCTGGGCTTTCTATTGTGTTCCATTGATCATCCTGCCTGTTGCTGTACCCATACCACATGGTTTTTATCACTATTACTCTGTAGAGTACAACTTGAGGTCACGGATGGTGATTCTGTGAGAGGGAGATAGTATAGGGGGTTGCCGGGGGAAAACCAGGAAAGGAGATACTATTTGAAATATAAATAAAGATAATATCCAATAAAAGAAAAAATACTAAAAAATGTTTCCTGGGTTTTTTGTTTCTCCATATGAAGTTGAAAATTGCTCTTTTAAGGTTTATAAAAATTGTGTTGGAATTTTGATTGGGATTGCGTTTAATCTGTAGATTGCTTTTAGTAAAATGGCTATTTTCCACTATGTTAATTCCCCTATCCATGAGCATGAAGAGATCTTTCCATCCTCTGATATCTTCTTCAAATTCCTTCTTCAGGAACTTTAAGTTATTGTGATATAGATCTTTCAATCTCTTGGTTAGAATTACACTAAGAAATTTTACATAATTTGTGGATATCGAGAAGGGTGTTGATTTCTTGATTTTGAAATGGTAAAGCTTCTGTAAGACAAAAAGCACCATTGATAGGACAAAATGACAGCCTACAGATTGGGAAAAGATCTTCACCAACCCTACATCCAAGAGAAATAATATCCAAAATATATAAAGGACTCAATGATTTAGAATCCAACAAAGCAAATAACCCAATTCTAATGGGGTGAAGAGCTAAACAGAGAATTCTCAGCAGAGGAATCTCAAATGGCTGAGAAGCACAAAGAATTATTCAATATCCTTAGTCATGAAAGAAATGAAAAATGGCTAATGCTATCCCCATTGGATCCTAGGAGCATTTCACATCCACATCCCTGGCATCTGGGATTTTCTATTGGTCCCGCAGTTCCCTACCCCCACTGCTCCTTATTTCTATTCTTTCTCCTGGCCCTCTGACTTCTCTCCTGACTCTTCCCATACCTGGTCCTGCTCCTGCATTTTTGTTCCTCCCTCTCCAATCTCCCACCCAGGTCACTCCATTCATCTGCCTCCTGTGATTATTTTGTTTCCCCTTCTAAGTGGGCTTGAAGCATGCACCCTTTGGACTTCCTTCTTGTTAAACTTCATATGGTCTGTGAGTTGTATCATGGACATTCTAAGCTTTAGGGATGATGTCAGTGATTACATAACATATATGTTCCTTTGGGTCTGGGTTACCTCACTCAGGACGATATTTTCTAGTTCCATCCATTTGCCTTCAAAGTTCGTGAAGTCATCATTTTTATTAGCTGAGTAGTATTCCATTGTATAAGTGCACAAAATTTCCTGAATCCATTCCTCTGTTTAGGGACATCTGGGTTCTTTCTAGCTTCTGACTATTATAAATAAGACTGTTATGAACATAGTGAAGCATATGTCCTTGTTATATGTTGGAGCATCTTTTGAGTATATTCCTATTAGAGATATAGCTGGGTCTTCAGGTAGAGCTATTTCCAATTTTCTGAGTAACTGCCAGATTTATTTCCAAACTGGTTGTACCACCTTGCAATCCTCCCAGTAATGGAGGAATGTTCCTCTTTCTCCACATCCTTTCCAGCATCTGCTGTCACCTGAGTTTTGGATCTTAGCCATTCTGATTGGTGTACGGTAGAATCTTGGGGTTGTTTTGTTTTGCATTTCCCTGATGACTGAGGAAATTGAACATTTCTTTAAGTGCTTCTCAGCCATTCAAGATTCCTCAGTTGAGAATTCTTTGTTTAGCTCTGTACCCCATTTTTAATTGGGTTATTTTGTTCTCTGGAGTCTAATTTCTTGAATTCTTTGTATAATTTGAATATTAGACCCCTATCAAATGTAGGATTGGTTAAGTTCTTTTCCCAACCTGTACATTGCCATTTTGTCTTATTGATAGTAAGTAGATAGGGGCCCCAGTTGAGGGATGGGACTACCCACATCTAAAAATTTTTAATCCAGAATTGTCCCTTCTAAAGGAATGCAGGAACAAAAATGGAACAGAGACAGAAATCCACTCCATCCACAGACACCAAACCCTGACACTATCACTGATCCAAGATATATTTGCAGACAAGAGCCTGGTATGGCTGTCCTCTGACAGTCTCTGCCAGCATCTGACTAAGACATATGCAAATACTCACAGCCAACCATTGGACTGAGTCCGGGGACCCCAGTGGAATAGTTAGGGGAAGGGCTGAAGAGGCTGAAAGGGCTTGCAACGCCATAGGACAATATCAACCAACCAGACTCCCCAGAGCTCCCAGGGACTAAAGAGTACGCTGTGCCAGTCCACAGCTCCTGCTATATATGTAGCAGAGGATTGCCTCATCTGGCATTAGTGGGAGGGGAGGTTCTTGGTCTTATGGAGGCTTAATGCCCTAGAGAAGGGGGGTGGTAGAAGGATGAGGCAGCACTAATAAGTGGATATTAGCCCAAATGCTCGAATTACTCTAGATGCACAGAATACATGAAACTCAAGAAGGATGACCAAAATGCGAATGCTTCACTCCTTCTTTAAAAGGGGAACAAGAATACCCTTGGGAGGGAATAGGGAGGCCAAGTGTAGAACAGAGGCAGAAGGAACACCCATTCAGAGCCTGCCCCACATGTGGCCCATACATATACAGCCACCAAACTAGATAAGATGGATGAAGCAAAGAAGTGCAGGCTGACAGGAGCCGGATGTAGATCTCTCCTGAGAGACACAGCCAGAATACAGCAAATACATAGGCAAATGCCAGCAGCAAACCACTGAACTGAGAATGGGATCCCTGTTGAAGGTATCAGAGAAAGGCCTGGAAGAGCTTGAAGGGACTTGAGAGCCCATATGAACAACAATGCCAACCAACCAAAGCTTCCAGGGACTAAGCCACTACCCAAAGACTGACCCTGGGCTCCAACCTCATAGGTAGCCATGAATAGCCTAATAAGAGCACCAGTGGAAGGGGAAGCCCTTGGTCCTGCCAACACTGAACCCCCAGTGAACGTGATTGTTGGGGGGAGGGCGGTAATGGGGCAGGGAGGATGGGGATGGGAGGGAGAGGGGGAGGGGTTAAGGGGATATTGGCTCAGAAACCAGGAAAGGGAATAACAATCGAAATGTAAATAAGAAATACCCAAGTTAATAAAGATGGAGAAAAAAAAGAAGGTTGAGGCAGGAGTAGGTGGGTCAGTAGAGAAGTACCCTCTTAGGGACAAAGTAGAGGGGGAGGGGTGGGAAGCACATAGAATGGAGAACTGGAAGGGGATAGTATATGGGATATGAATAAATAAAATGAATAATAAATAAAAAGTTTAAGATAAAAAAAGAAATGCAAAATGACCTTGAAATTCCACCTTATACCAATCAGAATTGTCAAGATCAAAAGCTCAGGTGACAGCAGATGCAGGTGAGGATATGAAGAAAGAGGAACATTCCTCCTTTACTGGTGGGGTTGCAAGCTGGTTCAACTACTTTGGAAATCAATCTAGCAGTTCCTCAGAAAATTGGAAAAAGCTCTACCAGAAGACCCAGCTATACTACTACTGGGCATATATCCAAAAGATGCTCCAACATATAACAAGTACACATGCTGCACTATGTTCATAAATATGTTTATAAATTAACAGCCTTATTTATAATAGCCAGAAGCTGGGAACAACTCAGATGTCCCTCAATGGAAGGAAGAATGGACCTTAGGCTAGATGCCTATCAATGGGTATGGAACCTGAAGAGGCTACCTCAGGCAGCCAGGCAATATCCCCAGTGGAGCGATGAAGACAACAACTTACCTGAAAAACTTTTGACCAAGATTTGTCCTGTCTGAAAGAAATGCATGGACAAAGATGGAGCAGAGACTGAAGCTATGGCCAACCAATAATCAACCTGACTTGATACCCATCTCATGGAAAAGTACTGATCCCTGCCACTATAAATTATACTGTTATGCTTGTAAATAGGAGCCTAGTGCAACTGTGCTCTGAGAACCTCTACCCAGCAGCTGACTGAAGCAGATGAGGTTACACACAGACAAACATTGGATAGCAACTGGGGGCTCTTATGGAAAAGTTGAGAGGATTGCAGGAAGGCCCTGAAGGGGATGCGAACATCATAGGAGGACCATCAGAGTCAACTAACCCAGATCTCTGGGAGCTCTCAGAGACCGAACCACTAAACAAAGAACACACATGTACTGGAATGAGGTCCTGGACACATATGTAGTAGATATACAGCTCAGTGTCCATGTGGGTTCCCCAACAACTGGGGTCGGGTTGTCCCTAAATCTGTAGCCTGATTGTGATATCCATTCCCCAAAAGGGCCACCATATCTGGCCTCAGTGGGAGAGAATGCACCTAATATGTCAGAGACCTGATAAACCAAGGTTGAGGGATATTCTGGGGGCCCTACCCTCTCAGAAGAGAAGTGGGAGGGATGGGAGAGGGACTCTATGAGGGGGGATTGAAGGGGCAGCATTTGGGATGTAAATAAATAGATAAACAAATAAATAGATAAGTAAATAAGTAAATAAATCCATACTTTTTAAACGCAATTGGTAAAACCACACCTCTGAACATTTCTGTAAGACTAGAGTAGGAGGGGTCTGACCTCATGAATTGACCCATCTGTTGATGGATTCAAGAGGTGATGGAATTACTGACCAGACATCTAGAGTAGCAGATCACCAGATGCATATCTTCAGGCCCTATGTTGCCTTGCCCTCTTCCTTTTGTTTGTCTGAGTTAATTGTTGGCCTCCCAGTTGTACTTTGGTGTGTTCTGCTCTACTTCACTAGTAGCATTCACCTGACGGCTCAGTGCCCATTACCAACATACTTTACTCCTTACTTTTGAGTTGATCTTGCAGGTACTTTGATACATAAAAGTATCATTTGTGTCTTTTATAGTCAGGAAATGGTGGAGCCCAAAAAATAGTTGAAGAGAGATAGTGACCGAAAATGAAAACAAACAAAAAAATGTGGAGACAATTCTAGCAATTAATAATTCCAAGTGCCTATACTCATTACTTCAAAATACAGCAAGTAACTCCTTCTCAGTACTTGGCATGGAAAACTTGAACAAATATTTGCCAGGGATATTATGAAATAAATAATTGAAGTGAGGTGAAAGAATTTTCTTAGGTTTTTCAAAATAAATTGTGTGGGAAATTATCGAGAAAAATCACATGTGAGAAGCATTTTTCAATCAAGGTCTAAAATGATTTCCTGGCTAAGGTAAATAGAGGAAGTCAGCTGTGAATTGTGATCTCACTTATGAAAAGCAGAGGGATTTACAGAATCATGGACCCAGGGCCGATAGCAAAGAGAGAGGTAAAAGCCTGATATCTGGACAATCTTTCCCCTGAGAAAAATTATTAAAATATCCATGAACTGCAAATTCTAAATACAACAAAGAGATGATTTTGTAACATGTAAGAATATCACTATAAAGAACATTTTAAAGTAAAAATCTGTTACAGTTTTCCTCATATGGGAAAAAAATCAACTTTAAAAAAAGGAGCTGGACATTTGCTTAAGGTTCTAAAATTTGTCCTATTTAATTAATTAAATTTGTACTCATTAATAGTGGACTCAAACATAAAAATCACATATAATTTCAAGTCTGGCCTTATATTTGAAAGTATTTTGGGGAGATTTTGTTTTGTTTTGTTTTGTTTAGCAGAGAATTGTAAATGCAACTTTCAAGGTAATTTTTGTTTCATGTCGTATGTTCTCCATTCTCTTTCAATTTCTGCATCTCCTGGGACTTCATTATAGGAATTCTATTGCTGACCTTTTCCCCTGCATTGCCCTGGGAGGCCACCTGAGGCACATCTAGGTATATTGCTTTAGCCGCTCTCTTTGTGAAACTGTCAAGGTCGCAACTTTGACACAGCCTCTCAAATGCCGGACCTTGCTCCCTTTGCTGGTGTCTTGCACTTGGTTCTTTGTTCATATTTAACCTAGCTCTCACAGGCTCATGACCCTCTCCTCTGTTTCTGTTTTTCCTTCTTGATATATTTCATTTCTTGACATTTCAGAATGTGTATTTCTTCTTTCCAAATAGTAAATGCTGTTGAAATGTGATGCAAATATTATTTCATTTCTTCAACATTTATTACATGTTTTGGTGTCGGATTCTTCCCAGTCTAGGACAGTTCAACTTCTTTATGAGCAGATATGTTTTCTAGTTTCCAATATAGCTAAAATTGTAATTATGTTCAAAGTAAGCATCATATATATGGTAATATAGATTTTCGTTAGATATTCATAAAATATCAAACGACATAAAATGTTACCCCATATTTCTAGAAAAATTATATTTCCTAATCTTTAGTTATTTTCAGGTAAATATTCATATTCCACATATACAGAAGTACATAGATGTTCTCATATGTTTACATATGTAATAATGTAGAATGTATTAGAGATAAATCAATAGTATGTTCTTGAAAAATATTAAGATAAGAACGTTCAACCACACATATTTTGTGTGTTATTATCAATTAATCTTTCAAAGACACAATTAAAAGTCGGTGTCTAAGAATTTGTAAGAGTCTAACATGGAGAGAATGATACATTAATTGTAAAATAATTGACCAATTTTTATAAATTAAAATATGATAAAACATCAATTGAAACTCAGGAAGTATTCTCATGAAAACAAACCTTTGTTTATTAATATTTGCTTAATTTATGTTTTATGGAAATAAATATGCTATAAATTGTAGAGCTCTTAATTTTCTCTAATATTAACTGTCTTATACTTACATGAACTAAAGACAGCTAGTAAAACTAATTGTATCATAATTTAATGTATTTTACTATAATTTAACTATGTAAATTAGCATCTACATCATAATTCTGAAGAATGACAATGTATATATTAATTTATGTACATTGTAATTTAGTTGGATTTTACAAATATGCAAACATATGTCAAAATAAATCATATTTTATCAGCCCTTTCATAACTTAAAACTCAGCACTTCAAATTCATTGACTAGATAAAGCTAGACAAGGAGAAATGTAATAATTGCATAAGTGTTTTATATCCAAATCCCACTTATGTGCTCTTCATCTATAAAATCTATGAAAAATTGGTTTTTACTGTACATAAAATATATGTAAACTAAAAGCAGATTAACTGGTATTAAAATGCTCAAATAAGGTCAAGTTTAAACTTGCTTTTTCTGGGTATTATAATGGACTACCTACCTTAAAAGAAGTGGTTTGTTTGTTTGTTTTTGTTTTTGTTTTTCTTTAGCAAACATTTCAATTATCCGAATGAATTTCAGCCATTTAAATTTTTGCTCACTTTAAAAATTTGAAAAGTTAATGAGAGCCACAAGTAAGGCAAGAGTAAGATACTTTTAAATGATAGCATAAAATCTAGTGAATACTGAATTCTAGGTAGGCAGTTTCTTCTCTGCCAAGGACAAGAAGGACTCATAATTCTTTGCAGAGAACATTGCACACTGTGGTAACAATCTATTAGTGTCAATTTGGTGTTGAGTGAGTGTCAAACAACATTAGGGCAAACTCCATCCTTCACTTTGAAGCCTATCCTGATGATTTGAACTACATCACAGACTACAATAGAAATTGATGCATCCGTGAGTAATTCCTCTCAGGAATATGCAGACTATCCTTCTGGGAATATCTAAAGAAAAAATTGAATATAATGTTTCTCCCCTGTGGTTTGAAGATGGTTGTGCTCCTAAGTGGACTGACCTAAAGCTGATACTTTTTTCCAGCTCATTATAAAATAAAATAAAGAGAAATACATAACCTCCTGGAAGGTAGTGAAAAAGATGAAGTTTTCCTGCATAATAAAAGTCAATTCACAGTCCAGGGTTTAATCAGAAAAGGATTTTGACCTCATTTCTGTAGGGCAAGATAGTGAAGAGACTAGGTAAAACAAAATGGCAACTTAAGAGGAAGCAGACTTTCCAATCTCACAAAACTCTGGCCAGACAAGAACACTTTGAGAAATATCATCTGCCACTGACAAGAGATAGATGAAATAAGTTGATCTTGTCCTCTCTGGTTAACGGCAGTAGCCTTTAGCTCCCTGTGTGCCTGGCACTAGCTCAGATCTTTTCAGAACTGTCTTTTAAAATCTCAGACACTGTGCAAAAATACGTTAAATTTTAAAATTAGAGAGACCATATATTTAAGCAATTCTGTTACTGGGTATACATCCAAAGGAAATCAAGCCAGCATGCCAAAGAGACATTTACAATATCAAGCTTTTTGCAGCCCTATTCTCATCTATGAAAAAATGGAAACACCTGAGTTGTCCATTAACTGATGAGTGCCAAAGAAATTGTGACATATTTACATATTGGAATATTATTCAGCTGTCAACAAGACTGATATCCGGTCCCTTACCATAGTATGGGTTCTAAAGAGTAAGTGGTATTTTTTGCGGTGTAATTCTTTGTTTTTGTTTTCATTTCTTCATTGTTTGATTGATAATATATCACGGGGCCTTCAAATCAAGCATTACTCTTTAAGATTTTCTTGTTTTCTTTTTTTTGTTGTTCTTGTTGATTTGTCTGTTTGGTTGGCTTTTATATTGTTCCTTTCCTGTTTGTTTTCTGTATTATTTATATTCCTGTTTTCTGTTTATTTTATTTTGGAGACAATGTCACTGTTGAGGATGGACGGGTTCCGGACGACTGACCAATTACTATTACATCTCTTTTTTTTCTCCTAGCTCATTATAAAATAAAAGAAAGAAAAATAAATAAATCCCTGGAAGGAAGTGATAAAGTTCAAGTGGTTCAATGTTACTGTCATTCTTCCATAATCCCCCAGAGTTATGAAAGTTCTTAATAAGATACTATGTGACATTTCTAGCTAAAAATGGTAACATAAAAAATGATTATTAAAGTGCTCAGCAAGACATGAATTATAACACATATGACTGACATTTAGCAAAGAGATTGCCATTCACCTTCCACTTCACAACAAAGAAATTCATATTTTCAAAAAATTCATTTTGGGCACTCGAGCGGCAGGTCCCCTGCAGTCCAGACACCGCCTGGACCTGAAGGGAACCAGTCAACAGTTCTCTGCACCCAAATCCTGTGGGAGGGAAAGCTAAACCTTCAGAGGGGCAAACACGCCTGGGAAGCCAGAAGAGACTACACTCTGCCCACATTTCTGACTCCACAGGAAAGCACTTAACATCATCTGGGATCCCGGTGCACGAGGGCCCCAGGAAAAGGCGATGCAGACCCTCCTGGTTGCCAACCTCACAGAGAGCTCAAAAGCAGCCCCCCACGAGCAACTTCAGCCACATAACCACAGGTAAGAACAATTTTTCTGCTCCAGGCGACCTACCTGGTGAACTCAGGACACAGGCCCACAGGAACAGCTGAAGACCAGTAGACAGGAAAGACTACACGCCCAAAAGCAAAACACTCTCCTCCCATTACTGGCTGAAAGAGAACAGGAAAACAGGTCTACAGCACTCCTGACACACAGGCCTATAGGACGGTCTAGCCACTGCCAGAAATAGCAGAACAAGGTAACTCCAGAGACAACCTGATGGCGAGAGGCAAGCGCAGGCACCCAAGCAACAGAAACCAAGACTGCATGGCATCATCAGAGCCCAATTCTCCCACCAAAGCAAACACTGAATATCCAAACACACCAGAAAAGCAAGATCTAGATTTAAAATCACATTTGATCATGATGATGGAGGATTTCAAGAAAGACATAAAGAACTCCCTTAGAAAACGGAGAAAAACATAAATAAACAAGAAGCCTATAAAGAGGAATCACAAAAAATTCCTGAGAGAATTCCAGGAAAACACAATCAAACAGGTGAAGGAATTAAAAATGGAAATAGAAGCAATAAAGAAAGCACAGAGGGAAACAACCATGGATATAGAAAGCCAAAGTTAGAGACGAGGAGCAGTAGATACAAGCATCACCAATAGAATACAAGAGACAGAAGAGAGAGTCTCAGGAGCAGAAGTTTCCATAGAAATCATCGACCCAACTGTCAAAGATAATGTAGAATGGAAAAAGATACTGGTCCAAAACATACAGGAAATCTAGGACTCAATGAGAAGATCAAACCTAAGGATAATAGGTATAGAAGAGAGTGAGGACTCCCAACTCAAAGGACCAGAAAATATCTACAACAAAATCATAGAAGAAAACTTCCCTAACCTAAAGAAAGAGATGCCCATAAGCATACAACAAGCCTACAGAACTCCAAATAGATTGGACCAGAAAAGAAACTCCTCCCGTCACTTAATAGTCAAAACACCAAATACACAAAATAAAGAAAGAATATTAAAAGCAGTAAGGGAAAAAGGTCAAGTAACATATAAAGGCAGACCTATCAGAATCACACCAGACTTTCGCCAGAGACTATGAGAGCCAGAAGATCCTGGACTGATGTCATACAGACCCTAAGAGAACACAAACGCCAGCCCAGGTTACTGTATCCTGCAAAACTCTCAATTAACATAGATGGAGAAACCAAGATATTCTATGACAAAACCAAATTTACACAATATCTTTCTACAAATCCAGTGCTACAAAGGATAATAATTGGTAAAGCCCAATATAAGGAGTCAAGTTACACCCTAGAAAAAGCAAGAAACTAACCGTCTTGGAAACAAAACAAAGAGAAGAAAAGCATGCAAACATAACCTCACATCCAAACACGAATGTAACAGGAAGCAACAATCACTATTCCTTAATATCTCTCAACATCAATGGTCTCAACTACCCAATAAAATGACATAGATTAACAAACTGGATATGCAATGAGGACCTTGCATTCTGCTGCCTACAGGAAACACACCTCAGAGACAAAGACAGACACTACCTCAAAGTGGAAGGCTGGAAAACAACTTTCCAAGCAAATGGTCGGAAGAAGCAAACTGGACTAGCCATTCTAATAACGAATAAAATCAATTTTCAACTAAAAGTCATCAAAAAAGGTAAAGAAGGACACTTTATATTCATCAAAGGAAAAATTCACCAAGATAAACTCTCAATCCTAAATATCTATGCTCCAAATACAAGGGCACCTACGTACATATAAGAAACCTTACTAAAGCTCAACGCACACATTGCACCTCACACAATAATAGTAGGACATTTCAATACCCCACTCTCATCAATGGACAGATCATGGAAACAGAAATTAAACAGAGACATAGACATACTAAGAGAAGTCATGAACCAAATGGACTTAACAGATATTTATATAATATCCTATCCTAAAACAAAAGGATAAACCTTCTCCTCACCACCTCATGGTACTTTCTCGAAAATGGACCATATAATTGGTCATAAAACAGGCCTCAACAGATACAGGAAGATAGAAATAATCCCATGCGTCCTATCAGACCACGACGGGCTAAAGCTGGTCTTCATTAACAATAAGAGAAGAACACCCACATATACGTAGAAGTTGAACAAAGCACTACTCAATGATAACCTGGTCAAGAAAGAAATAAAGAAAGAAAATAAAGACTTCTTAGAATTTAATGCAAATGAAGGTATAATATACCCAAACTTATGGGACACAATGAAAGCTGGGCTAAGCTTGAAAACTCATAGCTCCGAGTGCCTGCAGAAAGAAACAGGATAGAACATATATCAGTAGCTTGACAACACACCTAAAAGCCCTACAACAAAAAGAAGCAAATACACCCAGGAGGAGTAGAAGATAGGATATAAACAAACTCAGAGCTTAAATCAACCAAGTAGAAACAAAGAGGACCATAGAAAGAATCAACAGAACCAAAAGTTTGTTCTTTGAGAAAATCAAGAAAATAGATAAACACTTAGCCAGACTAACGAGAGGACACAGAGAGTGTGTCCAAATTAACAAAATCAGAAATGAAAAGGGAGACATAACTACAGATTCAGAGGAAATTCAAAATATCATCAGATCTTACTATAAAAGCCTATACTCAACAAAACTTGAAAATCTGCAGGAAATGGACAATTTCCTAGACAGATACCAGGTACCGAAGTTAAATCAGGAACAGATAAACCAGTTAAACAACCCCATAACTCCTAAGGAAATAGAAGCAGTCATTAAAGGTCTCCCAACCAAAAAGAACCCAGGTCCAGATGGGTTCAGTGCAGAATTCTATCAGACCTTCATAGAAGACCTCATACCAATACTATCCAAACTATTCCACAAAGTTGAAACAGATGGTATGCTACTGAATTCCTTCTATGAAGCCACAATTACTCTTATACCTAAACCACACAAAGACCTAACAAAGAAAGAGAACTTCAGACCAATTTCCCTTATGAATATCGACGCAAAAATACTCAATAAAATTCTGGCAAACAGAATCCAAGAGCACATCAAAACAATCATCCACCATGATCAAGTAGCCTTCATCCCAGGCATGCAGGGGTGGTTTAATATATGGAAAACCATTAATATAATCCATTATATAAACAAACTGAAATATCAAAACCACATGATCATTTCATTAGATGCTGAGAAAGCATTTGACAAAATTCAACACCCCTTCATGATAAAAGTCCTGGAAAGAATAGGAATTCAAGGCTCATACATAAACCTAGTAAAAGCCATATACATTAAACCAGTACCTAACATTAAACTAAATGGAGAGAAACTTGAAGCAATCCCTCTAAAAATCAGGGACTAGACAAGGCTGCCCACTCTCACGCTACTTACTCAATATAGTTCTTGAAGTTCTAGCCAGAGCAATCAGACAACAAAAAGTGATCAAAGTGATACACATTGGAAAAGAACAAGTCAAAATATCACTATCTGAAGATTGTATATTTAAGTGACCACAAAAGTTCTACCAGAGAACTACTAAACCTGATAAACACCTTCAGGAATGTGGCTGGATATAAAATTAACTCAAATAAATCAGTAGCCTTCATCTACACAAAAGAGAAACAAGCTGAGAAAGAAATTAGGGAAAGGACACCCTTCATAATAGTCCCAAATAATATAAAATACCCTGGTGTGACTTTAACCAAGCAAGTAAAAGATCTGTATGATAAGAACTTCAAGTCTCTGAAGAAAGAAATTGAAGAAGACCTCAGAAAATGGAAAGATCTACCATGCTCATGGATTGGCAGGATTAATATAGTAAAAATGGCCATTTTACCAAAAGCTATCTACAGATTCAATGCAATCCCCATCAAAATACCAATCCAATTCTTCAGAGTGTTAGACAGAACAATTTGCAAATTCATCTTGAATAACAAATAACCCTGGATAGCTAAAACTATCCTCAACAATAAAAGGACTTCTGTGGGAATCACTATCGCTAAAGTCAAACAGTATTATTCAGCAATAGTGATAAAAACTGCATGGTATTGGTACAGAGACAGACAGATAGACCAGTGGGATAGAATTAAAGACCCAGAAATGAACCCACACACCTATAGTCACTTTAGTTTTGACAAAGGGGCCAAAACCATCCAATGGAAAAAAGATAGCATTTTCAGCAAATGGTGCTGGTTCAACTGGAGGTCATTGTGTAGAAGAATGCAGATCGATCCATGCTTATCACCCTGTACAAAGCTTAAATCCAAGTGGATCAAGGACGTCCACATCAAACCAGATACAGTCAAACTAATAGTAGAAAAAGTGTAGAAGCATCTTGAACACATGGGCACTGGAGAAAATTTCCTGAACAAAACACCAATGGCTTATGCTCTAAGATCAAGAATCGACAAATGGGATCTCATAACACTGCAAAACTTCTGTAAGGCAAAGGACACTGTTGTTAGGACAAAACGGCAACCAACAGATTGGGAAAAGATCTTTACCAATCCTATAACTGATCGAGGGCTTATATCCAAAATAATCAAAGAACTCAAGAAGTTAGACCGCAGGGAGAAAAATAACCCTATTTAAAAATGGGGTTCAGAACTAAACAAAGAATTCACAGCCGAGGAACACTGAATGGCTGAGAAACACCTAAAGAAATGTTCAACATCTATAGTCATAAGGGAAATGCAAGTCAAAATAACCCTGAGATTTCACCTCACACCAGTGAGAATGGCTAAGATCAAAAACTCAGGTGACAGCAAATGCTGGCGAGGATGTGGAGAAAGAGTAACACTCCTCCATTGTTGGTGGAATTGCAGACTGATACAACCATTCTGGAAATCAGTCTGGAGGTCCCTCAGAAAATTGGCCATTGAACTACCTGAGGACCCAGCTATACCTCTCTTGGGCATATACCCAAAAGATGCCCCAACATAAGACAAAGACACATGCTCCACTATGTTCATAGCAGCCTTATTTACAATACCCAGAAGATGGAAAGAACCCAGATGCCCTTCGACAGAGAAATGGATACAGAAAATGTGGTACATCTACACAGCAGAATATTACTCAGCTATCAAAAACAATAACTTTATGAAATTCATAGGCAAATAGATGGAAATGGAAAATATCATCCTGAGTGAGCTAACTCAATCACAGAAAAACACACATGGTATGCACTCATTGATAAGTGGCTATTAGCCCAAATGCTTGAATTATCCTAGATGCACAGAATACATGAATCTCAAGAAGGATGACCAACATGGGAATGCTTCAGTCCTTCTTTAAAAGGGGAACAAGAATACCCTTGGGAGGGAATAGGTAGGCAAAGTTTAGAACAGAGGCAGAAGGAACACCCATTCAGAGCCTGCCCCACATGTGGCTCATACATATACATTCACCCAATTAGACAAAATGGATGAAGCAAAGAAGTTCAGGCTGCAGGAAACTGATGTAGATCTCTTCTGAGAGACACAGCCAGAATACAGCAAATACATAGGCGAATGCCAGCAGCAAACCACTGAACTGAGAATGGGACCCCTGTTGAAGGTATCAGAGAAAGGACTGGAAGAGCTTGAAGGGGCTCGAGACCCCTTATGAACAACAATGCCTATCAGAGCTTCCAGGGACTAGGCTACTACTCAAAAACTATACATGGACTGACTCTTGGCTCCAACCTCATAGGTAGCAATGAATAGCCTACTAAGAGCACCAGTAGAAGGGGAAGCCCTTGGTCCTGCCAAGGCTGAACCCCCAGCATAGGGGATTGTCGAGGGGCAGGGGCATAAGGGGGTGGATAGGGAGGGAAACACCCATATAGAAGGGGAAGTGGAGGGGTTAGGGGGATGTTGGCCTGGAAACCGGGAAAGGGAATAACAATCGAAATGTAAATAAAAAATACTCAGGTTAATAGAGATGGAAAAAATATTCATTTTGAAATAACTTACCAAAATTTTCAAATTTATCAGTTTTATATAACATCAATGCAATCTTCCAAACATGCTAACATTCTGTTCTCATTTACCATTTTTTTCTCTTTTATATATTTTATTTTTCCTATCCTACATTGTATGCGTGTGTGTGTGTGTGTGTGTGTGTGTGTGTGTGTGTAATATATCTACACCTATATATTCCTTAATTTATGTGCCTATTTGTGTTAGCAGATATAAAAGCACTCATTCCATCCTGGAGAGTTTTCTCAGAGGTTACGAGTGTAAGCTGCTCTAGAACAGAGCTTAGGTTTGCTTCTGAGCATCCATATTTGGCAGCTCACGACCACTCAAAACTTCAAACTTCTCCCCCTCTTCTTGCCTTCACTGGCGCCTTCACTCACTTCTATACACTGTCACATAGACATAATTGAAAATAAAATAAATCTTTAAAAACAAATGGACAAAACTAGAAAATATCCTGAGTGAGGTAACCCAGTCACAAAAAAACACACACCATATGCACTCACTGATAAGTGGATATTAGCCCAAAAACTCAGAATACCCAAGAAAAAATTCACAGACCATATGGAGCTCAAGAAGAGGGAAGACCAAATGTGGATGCTCCGGTCCTTCGTAGAAGGGGGAACAAAATACTCACAGAAGGAAATACGATGACAATGTGTGGAGCCGAGACCGAGGGAAAGGCCATCCAGAGACTGCTCCACCTGGGGATCTAACCCAGTCACTAGTGCTGATGCCAAAAATGCTTGCTGACAGGAGCCTGACATGGATGATTCCCAAGAGGCTCTGATAGAGCCTTATTGATACAAATGAGAATGCTTGCAGCTAACCATCTGATTGGGCACGGGGACCGCAGTGGAGGAGTTAGAGACTGAAGGACTGAAGGAGCTGAAGGGGTTTACAACCCCATAGGAAGAACAACAATATCAACCAATCAGATTCCCCCACTCCCAGCGTTCCCAGAGACTAAACCACCAACAAAAGAGTGCATATGGAGGGACCCATGGCTCCAGCTGCATATGTAGCAGAGGATGGCGTTGTTCGGTATCAATTGGAGAAGCCCTTGGTCCTGTGTAGGGGAATTTCAGGGTGTTGAGGTGGGAGTAGGTAAGTGGGAAGAGGAGCATCCTCATAGAAGCAGGGTCCAGGGGGATAGGAGAAGCAGTAACTGGGATCTGGAATAACATTTGAAATGTAAATACACAAAATACCCAATACAAATTCTAATTCAAAACACAAACAAAAAATAAAAACAAAACAAACAAACAAACAAAAAACGCTCACTCATACCAGTAGCTGAAGGTACGATGGCATTTAAGATTTTTCTGAGCTTTGTCCTTACTCATGCTTACAGTTCCTTACTTTATCAATAAGGCTTGGTATATTTTTGTTATTTTACATACTTGATTGATCACATTGACTTTTGTAAGTGAATATTTAATAAGACATGTGTCTTGTGCATTGCTAAATCAGCCTCAGCTTCAAACTCTCTGGTTCCAGATGCCTCATATCCATACTTTCAAAGACCTCTCTTTTACCTTTTCACTATCTCATTATTCCCATGTCAAAAGGCCATGACCAAGGCAACTTAAAAACAAAAACATTTAACTTGGGGGATTATTGTTCTAAAGTTTGGAATCTATGACCATAATCATCGGATCATGGCAGTAGGCAGACACGCTTGGCACTAGAGCAACATTTGAGATTTTACATGCTATGAAGGAGCATAAGGCAAAGCCACGTATGTGAGAATGGTATGGGCTTTAGAAACCTCAAAGCCTATTTCCAGTGACACATGTCTTCCAACCAAACCATACTTTCTAAACCTCCCCCAAAGAGTTTCTATTAACTGGAACTGAGCATTTCAGCATATGAACCTGCTGGGTATGCATTCTCATTCAAAATACCACATTGATCTACTGGATACCAAAGCCCTCACTGTCCTCTTGGCTTTGATATCTATAACCAGAGATTGTAGAAATTCTTAAAGCTCTGAAGGCCTTCTATGCCTTCCCAGGTTTTAAAACAAGAGCTTCTGATCCAACCAAGACTTTATTTCTACTCTGATTTTATCCTCTGCTATAGCCTTACACACTGAGCAAATCTTCTTTGGTAAAAATAAACAAGTAATAAATTGGCTAGAAGAAAAAGAAATACACACACACGTGTGTGTGTGTGTGTGTGTGTATTATTAGTGAATTATCTGAAAAAGATATTGCTGTATATCTTTATTTTATTAGTTTTCTTTGAATTATTATTAGTTTTCTTTGAATTATCTGAAAAAGATATTGCTGTATATCTTTATTTTATTTTTCTATGAGAAATATTCATTTGATTTTTATAAATAGAACATGATCCTATTATCATCATTTTCCTCCCTTATCTCCCTCCCCATATCATCCCCCCAAGCATGGCAACTTTCTTACACATTTGAGTCATTGCATCATTGTGTTCAGCTTCCTGTCCTCCCCTTCCACTTCCCTTTCCCCTCCCCTCTCTCCTTTTCCTCCTCCTCCTCCTCCTCCTCCTTCTTCTCCCTCTCCTTCTTCTCCCTCTCCTTCTTTTAACCTACTAAGTCTAATTTGTTCTGCCCATATGTGCATGAGTATGAGAGCATCTACTGTAACATCTAAAACCTACCAGAAGCCACACTTTCAAGGACTGATTCTCACTTCTTTAGCAAGTACAAAGTGCCCTTTTACATTCAGATTCATTTACATCTGTTAAATTTTTTACTATGACCCTAGAATTATACTCTTTGAACTACCTCAATGTGTCCTCCATTCAACAGTAGAAAACCCTAGTAGAAGTCTAACAGAATGAGGCTGTACTGCATCATTTTGCTCCCCTAACTTTCTTTTTATATCATTACTTCTGTTTAAATGGACCTTTTGAGTGAATTCTGTAACATTGGAATGTAACTGCTTACAGCACCCTCTGCATTGCAGGAACTGTGTGTACTCCTCAGTCATTTAATCTGAAAAATAATCAGAACTCTGGTTTTCTGGCTTTTGAATATTATGCTTCACATTTGCTTAACCTTAGCCCTTCTATATAGTAACTAAAGTCTTTACTAAATCTACATTTTCTTAAAAAATGTAAGTAGCACCTGTTTCATCTGGGACCTTGTAACTGAAATTCATTGCAACCCAAAATCCAGGATTTTAAGGTAAGAATATAATGGCTCATGCTTTAGCCAAGCACAAAGATAATATTTGCTGAGAGTATGAACAAATCCATGTTTAGATTTATCATATATTCTGGAGCTGTCAAAAGTCTTAAAGGAGGGTTATTAAATAGTCATTGCTAATTGAGCTACATACATTATAGTGTGTGAATTTTGTTACTTCTAACCAAAGTTGATCTGTAATAAAAATATTAATTCATTCATATATTCAAAATTACTGCCATAATAATAATTCATAATAAAGTTATTACCCAAACATATGATGAAATCCTTGAAGTAACAAGTTAGTTATGCATAAAACCCAAACCTAGAACATTATGTTTCTAAAGAAAGTAAGTTCTTTAATGTACTTATCTGAAAATTGCTAAGTATTCTAAATTAAAAATACTGCTGGCACAGAGGTGGTAATCAAAGGATAAACTTTGGACGGCCCAGCACTAATGGGATTCAGTGGAATTTTAAACTGACATGAAGATAAGATATAAAAGTTGTGAGAGTAGGTTATAGAGGTGGGAAAGAGGGTGCAATTTTGAACAAAGTACATTATATTTGTGATTCATGTGTGACACTCTTATATAATAAATAAAAATACCACCCAAAATGTATAAGCATACATTGATCCCCCAATTTTCCATTAAATGATTTGACTAGCAGAAACAACCATGTCACTTCTACATAGTCTTAATGATTTATCATTGTCATCATAAATTGTTTTAATTATAATGTAATCTTGGATTTTCTTTTCATCTCTATAATGCAACTTAGATACAAATGAACTCCTTGCATAGCAAGATCTGCTAGAAGAGGATTTGGCCTATACGTTGGAGTCTTGAGTGTAGAGCTGTCATTATTCAGTTGCATATGCAAATTAATCAATAATGATGCATTCACCTAGGATACAAAATTTATTGTGTGGTGCTCAACCTTTTAGGAGTGGTGTCAAAATTTGCTAGTTTAGCTAATTAATTCATTGAGTTAATGATAAGCATAACAAACATAGTTAAAAACAAACCTTAAGTAAAATATATAGTCTGATGAGGACGAAGTACTGAACTGGGTGCATTAGTATACGCTCGCTCATGCAAACACTAAGTGTATTTTCAAATTTTCCTTGGGTGTTTAATAATGTGACAGAAGAGAGAACATCAGGGTCGATGGGGAGATCTGTGAGATTGAAGAGATAGAAAATAATTCATTAATACAACTAGGCTTTCCAATTTTAGAGATTATAAATGAAATCATAATGAGGAAAACAGGTGAAAGGAACCCAATCAAAGCCTCACACACAAATCGCTCTGCCCCCAACAAATTAGTAAACCCAACCCAATTTTTCATTTTTGCCCAAGATATAAGCAGTGCCATCATTAGAGATATGAACGGTGAGTGGATATTAATTTGCATTATATTTCCATTTAACAAATATGCTTGCTAAAAGACAAATGAGTCATAGATGGTGCCATAAATTTGTAGAGCATTAATTGTTAGGTCACAAGAATCGTAAAGTCATTTCTAAGAATATTAAATGTTTTCCAGATCCCTCCTTATTTTCTGCCTCCAATTTCAGTTACGGAGAATCTAAGAAAGTCAGATATGTTTTTTACAGCAAACACATGCAATGTTCCTGTTCAGCTCAAGGTAACAATGAACCTCAAACCAAAACTCTTCAAATGACTTTGTTTTACCTCCCTGAATAACTTTTGCCCACTTCTTCCTGACTATAAAGTTCTCCTGGTGGGGTCCTTGCATTATCCAAATATAAGTAAGTTTTGTGTAACACAATTTGATCTGTCTGTCTCCTTGTTTGTGTGTTTGAGAGAGTGTCTAAAGCAGCCATGGGGCAGAGAGAAACTTCATACTCACTATGCAACCCAAGCTGGGCTGGCATCTGGTACTTCTGTCTCTATCTCCCAATGGCCAAGATGATAAGCAGAAACTACTATGCTGTCCTTTGAATAGGCTTTATTTATTGTATTATCTTTTTAAATAGGTTTTTACCAGTCAAATCCACCAAAAGAATGTTCATGCAGAAGTTGCTTAAGTCCCCAGTCTGTGAGCAGAGAAGTACCCACAGTGGATGCTGTGCCTTACTGTTTCTGGCTTCAGAAGTCAATTACAGATTAAAAAAAATCAGCAAAAAAGTCAGAACTCTGCATTTTTTTTCACTGTGTTCCTTAGCAACAGCTCTTAGTTTCATTGTTGGACTCTGCTGTTCGTTTCCATTTGTTGGGAATCCTCTGTGAAGCAATGTGGGTCAGACTCTTCTCACCTTCACTCTCCCCTGTGCTTTTATGCTGCACATTATGGTATTTAAAAGATGTTCATCACAAAAAGTATCACAATTATAACAAAGGATTCAAGTTCATACTTTATAGAATATGCTATTGAACCTATGACTCATAGTCCACTGGCTAATAAAATAAATTTGCAGAATCATTGGCCAGAATTCAAGATGCTGACTGCTGGATGTAAAATCTGAGTAATCTACAGAGCCCTTCTTAATATAAAATTGAGGATCAAATAAACCCAAAAATGTAGAGAAAGTTCTTCTAATGGTTCTGTTACTTATAAAATAGAGAACAGTGGCAGCAAACAACAGAAGTGAAGTAAACATTCCTGTTTTGCCCTCACTTAATACTACAACTGAAGGAAAGGCTTCATTATTCTTTCCATTAATCATACCTGAAAACTGCATGTCCCCTTCACATGGGCACAATCATGCAAAGCAAAAGACAGATTTGCAAGAAAAGCACTGTTTTGTTGTTGTTGTTGTTGTTGTTGTTTGTTTGTTTGTTTTCTTACATTGCCAGTGGTTAGAAAACCTTTCTTGGCTTACTTCTAGGATATCATCTTAAGATACTATAATATTATAATATATTATAATTTATAAGATATTATCTGAGGAGGGTTTAGACATTGAATAATGCCCTTGTGAAATGTTTCTGCATTCGTACCTAGAGTGTCCTTTTTATATGTTTGGTCACAAAGTGAAGTGTAACTAAACTTACAGAATAAAATCACATTCTTTCACCTGACATGGAACTACAGAGAGGAAACTGGGTTCTCCTGTTAGGTCTAAGAAAGTATTAAGGTTTTGCAGATAAGAGAGAAACAGAAAAAAATTAAAAATAGAACATTAACCAAGGAGATGCTTCTAGTGTGTTTTCACGAAAGCAGACTCGTTTATCAAGGAACATTGGCAGCCCTAGAAGCTGTGAGCACATGTAGAAGAATGCAAATAGACTATATTTACTATACTATACAAAGCCCAAGTCCAAGTGGACCAAAGACCTCTGCATAAAACTGCAACCACTAAATCCAGTAGAAGAGAAAATGGGCAAAAGCCTTGAGCTCATTGGTACAAGCGACAAATTACTAAACAGAGTGTCAGTAACTCAGGCACTAAAATCAACAACTAATAGATGAAACCTCATAAAATTGAAAAACTTCTGCAAGGCTAAGGACACTATGAATATGACAAAATGGCAGCTTACAGAATGGGAAAAGTTTCACCAATTCTATATCCAACAGAGGGCTGATATCCAAAATTATATTTTGGTATAATTATATATCAAAATTATATACATATTGTATCGGTATTGATATATTATATAAAGAACTTAAGAAGTTAAACACAAACAAATAAAATAACCCAATTAAAATCTGGAGTACAAAGGTAAACAAAGAATTCTAAACAGAGAAACCTTTAAGGGCTAGTAAGTACTTAAAGAAACATCATTTGTCATCAGAGCAATGCAAATCAGAACAATTCTGAGATCCATCTTACACCCATCGGAATGCCTAAGATCAAAATCTCAAGTGCCAGCATGTGCTGGGAAGGATGTTGAGTAGGGGGAACACTCCTCTATTGCTGGTGGGATGTGAAGTAGCACCCTCTGGAAATCAATTGATAGTCTCAGAATAGCCAGAAACTGAAAACAACCTAGATATACCTCAACTGAAGAGTGGATAAAGAAAATGTGGTACTATGCAATGGAATACTATTTAGCTATTAAAAATAAAGATGACATGGAATTTGTAGGCACTTGGATGGAACTTGAGAATATCATAATGACTGAAGCAACGCAACCGAGAAAGACACGGCATATACTTACTTATAATTGGAACTAGCCATCAGTGCAGCATAACCATGCTACAATTCCACAAAACCAAGTACTGGATAATAAAAAGGGCCCAAGGAAGTATGTATGAAACTCGTGACTCTCATGAAAATTAAGATAATTATTATCTACATTCACAAAACCCACAACTTTTACTATAAAATTAATAAGATATTTTATTTTGGAGCTATTTTGTGATTGTGATCAGAGACCATTGATTGAGCCAACCCAGATTCTGCCTTCCAATGTGGAAGTAGTTTCATGAAGTTTTATTGTTTCACAGCTTACAGGAAGTCATGGATAATATTAAGTTTAAAATAAATTGGTGGGCATAGAGAAGCAGCTTCAGTAAGAAAGGACCCTATGATTTATAGGTATAGGCCTAAGATGCTATCTGATGATATTCTTAGCTTTTGTATTGGTATAATATGCTAAGCTGATAGATTCCAAAAGGTGTCTCGTAGCCACAAGATATGAGTTCAGATTCAACAAGGAAGGGTTGTTCCAGAGGGCTAGAGGAAGCCCAAAATTTGGATAATCAGTCTCCAGACCTCCAAGATTCCAATTTCACTGCAGTACTGAAGTTCTATTCAGTTATCCAGTCTATGCAGACACAGATTTTCAGGCTTGGATGTTACAAAACCTACTCCAAAAAGGGTTCTCAAATGCTTTGACCCCCCTTCTAGAACACCATCCAAAGTTATGGGTGAAAAGATGGTAAATAGCACAAGTGCTGTGGACCTTTCAAGAGCAGTTCTTTGGCAGCAGTTCCAATCTCTGTTGTCAGGATATGAGCAGCCCACTTCAGAAGTGTCGCCAAACACAAATCATCACTGATCAACCAAAACAGCCAGGTCTCTGCCAAATTGGCAAGAGTTGGCAGGAGGGATCAGAACCAGTCGAAATGCTCGAAGTTCTTTGCAATGCTGCTACAAAGTGAAGATCAGCAAAGACACGAGACCAACGAAGCATTGCCCAGCAAGCAATGCAAGTGCACATACACTCTCTGTTGGGTCTCATTTACACTCTGTCCAAACATCGCATGTCCTCTCATGGGTCTACTCCACCAAACATCACATGAGTCGAGTCTGCTTCAACTAAACATCACATGAGTCTGCTTCAGGAACGTATCACATGACCAAAAATTTCACAGCTCCTTGTGTCAGGTACATGCTTCTCTGGAAAGGATCTCATTCTGCAGTTTTCCATGTGCTTTTAAACAGTAGTAGCCTCAATAACCTTAGTCTGTAGTATAAATAAGAACTAACTTCTCCTGGACCCTCATTACTGTCAATATAGTGATGTTACTCACAAACAAATAATAGTTGAATTGTCAAAATGTGAGCAATTATTAAATATAAGGAGGATATGGAAGGGTCTATAGCTAGTAAAGCAAGCATGAAATTTTGAAGCAGGGGAGTGGTAGGATTCTGGGTGTTGGGCTCTTGAATGGTACAAGAGAAAGCAAGAGCAACGAAATACCCATTAGTACCAATGTCTGTGTTGCAGAAGAAGCCTTTAAATAAAGTGAGATTGGGGTTGGGGATTTGGCTCAGTGGTAGAGCGCTTGCCTAGCAAGTGAGAGGCCCTGGGTTCGGTCCCCAGCTTCAAAAAAAAAAAAAAAGTGAGATCTTCAAGCTAGCTCCTTGGAAGTATCAATATGTTGAAAAGAAAAAGATCATAAACTTAAGAAGAGGATGTGAGTTTATTCCTGCACCTAGGAAGCTTAAGTAAGCCATGCGTTGTGAACATAACTGAGGTGCCTGAATCTAAATCATATCAGATAATAGAAGTTAGTGGTTTTATGAGAGTTTGTCACCTAATAAAATGCAGAGAAGTATATACAAATGGCAGATGTAATGATTAACACCAGAAGCAAGACTTACTGCTAGAATGTCCATCGAATGTGATCAAGGAACTATATAATGTATTTATGCTTACAGAAGTGGCTTTACAACAATGAGACATCTGTAAAATGTAAAAATCTAGAAGCTAAAGTAGGCATAAGGAACTGAATTCTCTCCTAATTAGCTTCAGATACCAAATTAACAAAACCCTCAAGTTATCTGAGAGAATCTTAAGTGGGATTTTGTTTAGATCACTTTTGGAGTGTCAGTCTTGCTAATTACTTAAGAGATCCTAGCCCACTTTGGGCAGTGCCATCCTTGGAAGAGAGTCTTGGGTTGTTTAAGTAATCTGGTTGAGCCATAGTGAGAGAGAAAGAGAATAGCATCCCTGCCCTGCCTTCCACTCAAATATTAGCTGTACCCATTAGACCATTCTCCCCCAAGTTAACTTTTAATCTGTTACAGCCACAGGAAAAAATGACCTAGGACATGAAAAAGATCTACCAAACAAGAAATAGTAATTAAGGTCATAATCCTGATAAAACCTTAAAGTGTATAGGATAATTCAAAATGGCCTTTGTAAACATTTAGCCTCTGATTTTGTGAATGAAAAATAGAAAAATACCTGGAAATAAATGTTTAATATTTTCACAAACAGCCGTGAGATTGCTGTGGTTAGTTGAATTTTGCCACCAAAATAAACCCATAGTTTGAGTGTCTCTTAATCACCACTGCCCCAGCATATGGACAGAACTAGAGACATGTTATATGTAGGCAATGAAGTTAAACTGATATTAAGTAGTGTGGATGCTAACACAACCCAAAGCATATTTCTGTTTGACAGATGTACGCACAACTCATGAACATCAAAATGTCAAAGCTAGAAGATAGACCATATGAAGCTCAGGGATCTGAAACATAACTGTCTCATCAGAAACTTTTTTTTCTATGAATACCTCCATTTCATGCTTCTAATCTCCAGAGATGGCAGTTGAATTTCTGATTTAATATCTATCTATCTATCTATCTATCTATCTATCTATCTATCTATCTATCTATCTATCTATCTATTTATCTATGTACCAATATATTTATTTATTTTTCCAGGTACTTGATTATGGTGGAAATAGGTATTAGCTAAATTTGCCTGAGAAAATACTGTTGACAATAAAGAAAAAATGTGTTTACTATCTTAAACTGGACTTGATGAGAAAATCTTAAAAAATGTATCAGAAGTTATTGTGGAGTTTGGTCTCCTAGTAAAAGTATAACTCTTAAAAATTATGTCAGACTATCATCAGAAAACAAATCCTAAAGAGATTTCTGAACATTTTCAAACAGATTTTTAGTTGTTTTTTTCTCTTCATGGGATGTGTTTTTTAATTAATACATATCAGTTTTCAAGTAGATTAAAGATTTTCTTTATGCTTTTCTCTAGAGTCTAAGAAAGCTGCTTTATTTGTATACATCTGAAATGGATCATAAAATATTTAAATCAAGTGATCAAGGCACACATTTTATGGCAACGTTAAATGTGACTCAATGGGCCACTACTTCTTATAAAAACTCTACTTGCTCCTAACAACAATAATTTTCTGAAAAGGTAAAAAGAAAAAAAAGTATATCCTTATAATTAGAAGAAAAAATCTTAATAAAGTCTTTCTGTCTCTATTTGTTACTTTTCTTGTTGATTGCAACAAAATATTTGACAGAAACTATCTGAAGAAGCATAACTTAATTTTACCCCATGGTATCAGAGTATTTAGTACAGTGTGGTAGGGAAGGCATGAGAGAGTTATTCTAGGATATGGTAAATGAATCCTGTGCTGGTGGTCAGGCTGAGAAGAAAAGGGCAAGATTGAGAGCAGAACTAGTTTATGACTTCGAAAGACCAACTCATTGTTTCACATATGCCTAGAAAGAGCCTTATCCTCAAGATTCCACAACTTCCCCACATTGCTACCAACTAGGAACAAAATTTTCAAGCATGAAACTCTTCATGGTGGGTACATTTGTAGCCAGTGAAAGTAATATCATACATAACTTAGAAAATAGAAATGGGGTAAAGACACTGCAACCAGCATTGTTTACAGCTGTCCCAGTGGAAAAGAGTTTGATCACATGGCTACCTGTGATTGGCTAAGGGGAGAAGCAATAACTAACCCATCATATTTAGATTCAGTTCACTGATAATACACAGAGAAAGCTTTAGTGCAAATTTATATTGAATGGAAATATTTTTAAATTGGATGTAGAAACAGTCTACTGATCAGACTGAGATTGAAAACATTTAATTTAAAAAAGTAGATTTGAATATCTATATCTATATCTATCTATTTGAACTATAGAGTAGAAACCATATGAACTAATCTGGGATTATAAACAACAGCAAGAACATTATTTTTCTAGGTATCCATTTAACCATACTTGATACTGTTTCCTTTGGGATTAGTATCTCTAATGCTATTTGTCTGAGGTAATGTCCCAGAAATTAGGTATGATATTCTCTGGCTTTTCTCTATATACCTGTCAATTTTATGAAGTTTAAGCAAGTTGAACATTTCTCTTTTTCTTCACCACAAGCCTACACTTCTTGGTCAGCCAAATAAGTGATAGTAGTTGGTTTTATTGTTAAAATAAGCTGTTGATTATTCCAGTTCAGGTGGCCTTTCTATTCATTTCTGTACCTACAAAATAAACCCCAACATGATCTAAAAACATATCCCAACAAACTTTTGTTAATTGAACTCTAAAAATGGAACTCCAATAAATCACGGTCGTATTCACTTAGGTATGACCTTTAGTATTTGAAAGGAGGTGTTTAAGACAAGTGACGTACTAATTACCATTCATTCTAATCCTGTCAGTAAAAATGCCCTCAGAAGCTCTACAATTTAAATGCCGATAGGTCTGTTTCTGTTTTGAAGTATTTAACAACCCCAATCATACATGGGTTCTAGTCATTAGACTTTGAAATGCCTTAAGTATCATTGCTCTAGTAATGGTCAAGTTGTAAGTTTTTTAAAAGTGAACTCTTAGGAAGAGCAACAGTGTCAACTGGCTGGAACCCTCAGAGTTCCTAGGGACTAAGCCACCAACCAAAGAGCATACATGGATTGCTCTGAGCACAGCCCCAACTCCCCTCCACCCCAGTTACATGTGTGGCAGAGGACTGCCTTGTCTGGCCTCAGTGGGAGAGGATGCGACTTGGTCCTGTAGAAGCTTGATGCCCCAGACAAGTGGGATGCTAGAAGGGTGAGGTGGGTGTAGGCAGTTGTGTATGACCTGGACAGTCGATGAGGTTGATGAAAAAGCCCGAGCCATCCTTGCTCTGCTTAATGAAGTTCAGGTCATTCTCGGAGCGCTCTTAGAAGAGGGAGATGACAGTGGACCTGATCATGATGCAGCGCTCCTGCTCATCCTTGCGAGTGTCAGTGAAGAGCGTCTTCCCTGTTCGGGCAGAAGCGATGATGCCCGCCTTGCACGCAAAGGAGTCGGTCAGCGTGGACTTGCCGTGGTCCACGTGAGCAATGACTGACATGTTTCGGATGTTGGCTTTCTTCTCCATGATGGCATGGATCTGATCTACTGTGAAGTTCACCATGGTGGCAGATGGCGTCGGATTCTCAGATACAGAGGTGAACAGGGAAGCCCGCCGTGGCTGCGGGGGAAAAGCCAAGATTTATTTTTATGCACCTTTTCCCAAGTCTATGATTTTATATTGACCATTGCTTAAATCATCAAGATTTGGTTTCTGTTGTTGAAAACTGGAAAGGTCAAATCTGCAAATACCTTTTTGGGTATTTTTCTCCATAAAACAAAGTCTCTAGCACAGGGGCTTTCCTAATCTTTACATAAAGGAAAAGAAATAAAAGTAACAAAATATACAAAAGGATTTTTTTTAATAAGGGTTCTTTTTTTCTTAGATATGATTTGTAGTGAGGCTGACAAACTTTGAATTATATTCTCTAGTTATTTTCACTATTACTTTATTTTTGTAGATTTATATAAAGGGAAGAATTATAAGTCTATAAATAATGTTGTCAGTATTATAAGCCTGTTTCTGCTATATCATAAATAATGATCATATATTCACTTTGTGTAGCATGAAGTAAAAACTCATAATTAAATGGGCAAAGAATATTTGTTGTAAAAACAGCTATTTTAACTGAAAAAAAATGTGTCTTGTAAATATAGCATTGAGAACATTTATTGAGACTTTTTCAGTAATATATGGGTTTAAACAAAACACTCAAGTAATAATTCTTCAAGAAATAAATACAGCTTTAAGATGAACTCTGAAGGCATAAGGAATCATTGTCAATGTTCCCTCTTCTCCTTCCCTGAATGAGCTGATGTATATTTGCCCTTTATGAGCAGTATAAACCCTGTTGACTACTTTGTGTGGTGAAATGGCCTTTCAAAAGTCTTACAAATATGTCAATATTGCTCATTTTACTGAGCCATATCCTATCATCCATAAAGTAGAAGGTAAACGCAGTCTTTTATCTACTTCTTTGTAAAGAAACTTTTCCTTGAATTTCATTAACCTTTGGAAGTTTATCGTCTACTTATTATCTTTCTCTGATTCTCCCAGGCCTTTTTTAAAGATGTTTATGCCTGGTATTCTGGCACGAAATAATGTCGTAAACTACACATCAAAGGAATTATGTTTCCTTCCATCATAAAAGGTATGTACATTATTTTAAGTTAAAGATAAATCTGAAATTGTATTTCTATGATGTTAATAATAAATGCAAGTCACTAGCAGGTACAAAAATGACATCTAATAGACATATAAAATAAAAACCAGTATAAAGCATGTCTGATTTTATTTACCAAAAACAATAAGGAATCCAAATTTCATTATGGTCACTTGGCTTACACGGAATGTTACAGGTGCTAAGAGGACCATACGTGTTTGCCCTCTTGGCAGCTCTCTGTTTCTGTTGAGTGCACAGTGATGAGACAGTTCTGTGGGAGATCCTTTAGGCCTTTCACATACCGGCAAACCACTTATTCCAAACTTTTCCTTTGTACTCACTTTAAACAAAGGCAGAATATTGGGAATCATCAATTCAAGACATTTACAGCCCACCGAGACCCAAGTCTGCTGGATTTGGCCCTAAGAGCCAAATGTCAGTGCCAGCTTATGCTCCTGTGTTCTCCCCATACCTAGACTGCATCTGATTGACAGGAGCTTCCTCTTCTATCTTGTGCCTCCTTTCCCAGTCTCTTACCTGAATGCCTTTGAAAAGTCTAGAGCTTCCAATCCACTTTTAAGGTTTGTTTTGTTTCTTTTTATATCTGGTTTGGGAACTCATTTTAATTCAGAAGTACAGGATGTAACCGTAGACTGCAGAACCTTAAGATGTTATTTCTTAAGAATTACTCATGTGTGTACTCAGAGGTAACCAAGGGCCTATTCCCGGCACTGGTCCTTAATGATAATGTCTAGCAGACTGCAGTATCACACTAATTAGAGCAATCATACTACATGTTTTAATAAAAAACACAAGTGAAAATGAAATATTTTTCCTTTCCTGAACCTGATATATTCTTTCCTCATTAAAGCTGACTTCACCAAGTTATTGCTGACGATGAACAGAAATAGATGGATGGTTTTGTGTATGTATTTACACAAGAATAACTTTTAATTATTGAAGAGCTGTAAATGTAAGCAAAGAAAATATTTGGCTATAAGCCATAAAATATTTACTTCTTTTATATGAAGCTTTCTGACCTTTGCATTAAAAACTAAGGATAGAAGTACATTCTGGGGCAGTTGGTAGCTAGGGTTTCTATTACAAGAGGCTGTCATGAAAGTGGGCTCCCTAATTTCAGTGTAGCACACAAATATGCAGAAGAGCAGAGTCCATGTGGAGAGCGTTACTTGTAAAAATACAACATGGATGCAATTGATGCAAAAAACATGAGATCAAGAAAGAAGGTAGAGGTTTTTGACGCAAGGAGACCACCTTAGATGGTTGTGTTACTAGGGCTAACAACATAACATAGTCTGTTAATGGTGTACAGCCAGAAAATACCAAAGGCTTGTTAGCTAAAGTTGATGAGAACAGAGAGGACAATTGCAATCTTTGATTGTACTTTATCGAAAGAAGTCAGTTTTCAAATGAAAAAGACACAGCTTGGAGAAGTTCCCTAGAACCCCAAATCAGTCTTTTCATTTATTTTGAACATTTATAACTTCTGAACAATAATTAATAGTTTGCAGTATACAAGCATAATTGGTTGTATTAAATGTATACGCAAGTATCTTGTATATTTTAGATAAATATAATTGTCCTTTTAGTCTTATTTTATAGAACTCTTGCACACTCATATTAACTTAACTCTTAATTTTGGGGGTTTTATTTTGTTTTTGGACCTGCTTTTCACTATGTCCCAAGCTGGTATTGAACTCAGCACCCTCCTACTTCTGCCTCCTGAGTTCTGGGAGTATAGGCATGTGTCACCATCTCTGACTCATCTAGGAGTTATACTGTTTCATGTCATAGATTACTTAAGGTTTCTGTATATCATCTATAACATAGTTATGCAAACGGCCCTGGTCTGTTTCCTAGAACATGGAGGCTCAGCACTGTCTGTAAGACCAGTTCTCAGGATCCATAGTCTCTTCTGGCCTCTGTGGGAACTGCACATACATAGTACAGAAATATCCATGCAGGCAAAACATCCATACACACACACACACACACACACACACACACACACACACACACACACACACAAAAAAAAAAAAAAAAAACAGGATTCTGACAGAAAACTGTAATATTATGGCTGATTTTTTTTCTGACTATTTTCTAGAATTTCTCAGCCAAGCTTTCTCAGAGTAGAGACGTTTAATAGGAGCTTCTTTCAAACAGGTCTCACTTTTTAGCCAAGTAGATCTCACACTCACTAGCTTTGGTGACTCTACTGTATAAGCCTTCTAAGTACCTGGGACTCCGGCTGACCAAATCTTGCTTGATGTACTGTATTTTTTGTTTATGCATAATTTTTAGCTTCAACTTTTAATTTATGCATTATTTACAAGTATGGTTTATTTAGAAATAGTTTACTTAATTTTCAATTGAGATATACCTGCTACTGTTTTAGCATAGACCAGATTCACTACAGTGAGAGTTCATAATATGTCAACTGTTTCAGATTTGTTGAGCTCAAAGGCACAGAGTATTTTCCTCTTGGTAAATATTCAATTTCCACACATAAAGCTATATTCCATTTTTCTCAGTGAAGTATTCTATATTATACAATAATCTGTTCTTATCTCTGGGAAATGAATTGACAAGGCTTTCAGTGGATGCAGGAAAGTGTGGTTTCTGTCAAATCTTATCTATGCTATATTTTTCTCTGTAGATAATTTATCAGTGATAAAAATTTAACTTGTATAGTAGACAAGATACTAAAAGTGATAATAAAATAGTACAATTACCATTATGAAATTGAAATGAGGGCTACTTGAACATAAGGACTATGGATGTTTAACTCATATACAACACCTACATTAGCTGACCTATAATAGGTGGTATATCCAGTGTGAATATACTTGACAAAACTCTCTCATACTATAGATGAATAAAGAACGCAGAATAAACATACATCATTCTACTAGGATACGTGTGGTTACAAGATTATGAATTATTTAGTTTAGGAATTTTGCATTTAATATTTTTGCAGCCAGGTTGGCAGCAGATAAATAAAGCTATAGGCAAAGAACTTACAAATAAGCAGGAACTTCTGGATTTGTTCATTTTCTACCAAGCAGTTCTCCAAAGAGGAGTAAGACTCCAAAGAGGAGATAGATGAGAAAGGCCTCCATAAACCCAGATCCTTGATCCCCAAATGGTAAAACTGGGTGAGGACTAAAAGTTGTGACCTCAATGGAGGAGGGGTGACATTGGCTGTGGGCTTGAGGTTTCAGAAGATTAGTACCAATCCAATCTCAGTCTTTTTCCCTGTGTTTCCTGTTAGTGTTTCAAGGTGTGAGCTCTCAAGCATTGCTTCAGCACTATGCCTGCCCGCTCCCATGCCTTTCTGCCTGCCCACCTGCCCACTCCCATGCCTTTCTACCTGCCCACCCACCTGCCCACCTGCCTAACACCAAGCTTCCTGCCAGGATGGTCATGGACTCTAACCTGGAACCATTAGCTGCAAATGAAATACTGTCACGTACAGGTGGCCTTGGTCATGGTATTTTATCTCATTGATAAAAAAAATTAACAATGACAGAGGTTGTTGAGGTTCTTTATTAGAACTAAAAAATGGGTCCGTGTTTCTTTTCAGTCATGAGTTTTGGTTGTGTACATCTTTGGTAAAATGAAACCTAAAAACATAAGTTCTTCATGAAGTGGTCTATCCATTTGATATTAGTTGAATTATCTTCTTTTTATTTTATTAAATACATTTCTAAACTTATTTATTTTTTAATTTATTTTACTTCTTTTAAATTTTTATTATCTATTTATATTTAAATTTATTAAATAAATAAATGGATATATTTATATTTACTTCTTTTTACCTCTCTTTCAAGGCATACCTTTTTAAAAAAAGTCTCGTCATACTCAAAATCATTATTTTTATTGTGTTTGCTCAGAATACTGAATATACGTAAATATTTAATGTGTTTATACCTTGGTGGTTTGCTATGGTTTCGTATGTCTGTTTTCTCCACTTCAATTCACATTTTATTTGAGACAGTCTCTAACACAGCTGCTCAGTTTTGCGGTTAATGCACTCATCCTGTTACTGCTTCTTAAGTACGGGAACCACAGGTGTGAGGCACCTCACACAACGGACTTTTCATCTTCGCTGGTATACATTTCACAAGACCTCAGCTTCACTATCTCTGGACTTTCAGAATAGGTCCTCTGTACATTGAATAAACATTCCTGATCTCTGTTTTCAGAGTGCTTGCTCTGGAGAGCACAATACTTAAATGTCACACGTCACGCTAGGATAGTAATGATATTTTCTCACGTCAGTAGACTTGTGGAAACCTAACTGTCAGTGTAGTGTCTGTAACTTTTCTATCCCATCATCATCATTTTTAGTACCTGGTGTTATTGGAATTTTAATCTTATCAAATATATTGCATATAAATCATTTAATGTGTTCGGCTATATTTCTGTTTTCTGTTTTGTTTTTGCTATTTTTATTCAAATTGTCCATAGTTTTACTTATTTTTTAATTTCTTTTCTAAGTGAAAAAGTTTGTTTTAGTCCTCCTTTAATGACAAGTCTAATTGTAACAAAATACTTCCATATTTTATTTTGTTTTGCTTTGTTTTAATTTGAGAATTGTTTATTTCCCCTTAAATCCTTAAGGAGATGAAATTCACCACTGAAAGTCTTTAGTTCTATCAATTGAAAATTGTGTACCTTTTTTGCAGTCTCCACAGTCCCTCGAAAACTCCAGTGTCACCTTCCATAAAGGTGCACAGACATTACTCCCTGTCTATTTTTGAGAACTCATTGTCTCTAGTTTTCTTATTAGCACTGATGTATCTTTGCATGGTTTTATTTGATTTTATATAGTTTTCTTAACTTATTATTTCCATAGTTATATCATCTTTCAGCTTTACAGTACTTCTGGAACTCTGACATACATCAATGATGCGATATATCTGTTATCACGTTTGTTCTTTTGGTTTTGCTTATATTTATGTTTGCTTATTAAGATGGTTCTCCATAGCAGAAAAAATGAGAATAAATTAATCAGCTTCTTAATGTCTGAAGCAAGACTATTTGTATATTGATTTAGATTATTTTTGTTGCGTACATGTCAGTTTTGAGAGGTAAGTGCTATATTTTATTTTATTAATCATTCTCTTCATCTTCTATTTTCCAGTTACCCCTGTACTAAACCTCCATCCCACATCTGCCCTCCACCCTCCCCTTTGCCTGTATGAGGATGCTCCCAGATGCACCTACCGTCTCTAGCATCTCCCTATACTGGGTCATCAAACCTCCATAGGACCATGGGCCTCCCTTCCCATTGCAGTCAGGCAAGGCCATCCTCTGCTATATATGTATCTGGAGCCATGGATTGGTTGTTGGTCTTAGTCTCTGAGAAAACTGGGTGGTCAGGCCAGCCTATGTTGTTCTTCCAGGGGACTTGCAATCCGCCTCTGCTCCTCCAGTCCTTCTGTCAGCTCCCCCACCGGCTTCCCTAAGCTTAGTCTGTTGGTTGGCTCCAAGCATCCACATCTGCATTGGTCTCTTGCTGGCCAGACCTCCCATGGAACCACTTTTAAATGTAATATTTAAAAAAAAAGGGAATAAAATATAATGCAGCTGGCCTCAAGATTTATAATTATGGCATTTAGTTTTTTATCAAAAGGAATTTTTGTCAGTAAGACTAGGCATTTTTTAGTCTATTGTTTTATCTCTAGAGAAATCCAGCATGACAAGACAATAACAAATCTAGATAGTTGCTCGTAAAAATACTCATGTTCACAGGATTCCTAGTCTGTTGTGATTTTTCTGTTTTTTTTTAACTGTGAAAGTACTATTCATGGATTTAATATATCTATCTTATGATATTCATCAAGTCTGGGTGTCCATCACTATCTTATGTACCATCTCATTTGGCTCTTTTATTGTTGTTGGTTTATGTACAGATAAGACACATCTTATTAATAAAAGGTCCTCCAGAAGGGCATGAAAAGATAATTAAACATGATATATTGATAGATGATGTAGATATAGAAAAGGCATATATATATACATTAGATATAAATACACATGTGCATATATACATATATTCATATACATCATATACTTATGTATGTATCACTTTTTGTGCTTAACTTGTTAAGAAACTAAAAATTTGACTTCCAGGGCAGCTATACAATGATACATTCCCATCAGCATACAAGAGAATTTAGTCTCTATCTCCTTGCAAACTCATGATACTGACTTTCTTTCATTGATGATGACCAAGAGTCATTACAGTGAATGGTACAATGGCATTTTGTAATTTTAGTCTGTACTTTCCTACTTACCCATTCATATATTTGGATATTTATAATATTATACCCAATTTCTAAATATGTGTTGTGTAATGATTTCCTGAACTTTGGTGTCTAAATAAATATCCCACAGTAACTTTTTAAAATATTTTCTCATAGAAAATAATTTACATCAAAGTCATATGAATTAAATAACTCCTGTCATAACTATTGTTTATCAATAAGTTTTGAAGACTAAGTAATTAAATAAATTATGTAAATATTATTTACTCCTTTAGAAGCTCTGTCAATCATAATTTAATATGTCTTAAGGTTTAACTAACTTTCAGCCATAATTTAAATTATAATTTACACTCAGTCTTAGAAAGAACAACCTATTTTTATGTCCTGAAGACTTTTTAAAGGTCAGAATGTGTCTCTGGAATTCCATGTTTTCTTAATTAAAGAAAGTACATTCTTCTTGGACATTTCCAAACTTCCTCTTTCCTGAGCTTAAAATTTAACAACCTTCTTCACAGTAGCTCCTCTGGAACACTGAGAGAGGATGATGAATGGAAGATTGATTGAATTCTACCCTGAATTATTCACTCTTAGCACTTTCAAAAAGACACATATAAGCAAGATTTTATTTCCTTCACAAAATTGCGCTTGCTCTGGGATTTTTTTCTCCCTTCAATACATGCATCTTTCTGCCCCATTTATTAACACAAAAAGCTGAACTATAGCTAATTATATTAATTTAAATTTTAAAATAGAAAAAGCACCTACTGATACAGTCAAACCAAATCCCTTAGATATGAAAATAAATCAGCTATCTCTTTTTATTGTATTATACAAATATAGTAAAAAAAAGAGAAAGAAAGAAAGAAAGAAAGAAAGAAAGAAAGAAAGAAAGAAAGAGAAAGAAAGGAAGAATAGAAAAGGTTTTGCCTAATTGGTGGACTTCCTTGTTCATCGTCTCAGGTTTTCAGTAGTCTTTCTCTCGCATGTCTACATTTATATCTCAAAGCCCTCTCTTCTGCTTTCAAGGACTTAGTCCGACAATTATAGCTTTCTATTTCATGAATTTACTTCATCTCTCAGACTGACTTCCTCATTACCCATTGATATGCTAATATGTTTCATCTCCAACAGATTTTAAAATATATGTGCTCATTCTAATTTAATGATATGAGTCTTTTAATCCAACATTCACTTGCTATAAGAAACAGAGAAAGTGACTTATATTTTGCCCTTTAGCTTGATATGAACCATCTGTCCACCTTTATTGTTATTATTAATGATGACATTTTACAAACCAACCAAAACTCCTGTTCTCTTGTTATCTTTCTCTTCCTTAGAACTGCCCCTTCTGTCCTGAAGCATCTGAGCATGCACAAGTTATTTTCTGGCCTCACTAACTTCAAATATTAAGCCTTACTAACTAGGCTATAAAATTATAGCTTCATAATTTCCTGAGTCAAGCTAGATAGCACTATTGGAACATGTTATATCACCCGTCCCACCACCCCTGCTGAGGCTAATCTTTCAAAAACATGACTGACACATCTGTGTTTATCCTATATCCTCATCAAGAACAGAGTCAACCTTCACCGGCCTTCAATATTTGCAATATTTCTGTCAGCTTAGTAGGGTCTCTCTTTCTTTGTCAATGTGCTTAAACTATTAGCATGCTTAGTTATTGTTCTGGTCTCTATTAGAAATTTATTCAATGATAAAGAATAGAAACATGAAAACCCAAAACTCCAAGCTCCTTGAACCTAAGTTAATACTGCTCACTTTAGTATTGAATGCAAAATATAATTGAAATAACATAATCCATTTTTAATGCCCTAAATCTTTTACTGCTAAAGGAAAGTTTTCCCCAAAGTGTATTTTGACTCATGCTAACAATGTTCAAAGGCTTTTAATAATTTTCCTTTGAAGACTGTTCATAAAACAAAAATCTTTCAAGAGAGCTACAAAATGTCTTATTATATTAGAGTTATATGGCACTTTAAAAAGCCTAATATCATAGGCTTTTTTCTCTTGCTCCTTATCTCTTCATCTTCCCAATTCATACCCTAATATAATTCCTGTCATCCAGATGAGTTCTAGAATCACAAAAGCTGGAATCTTTGCTATAACTGTGCGGTTTTGAATAAGAAGTGAAAGAGAATCACCTTGGAAGTAAGGTGAATGTTTTTCAGAGTGAAAAAAGGTAATAAGAGGTTGTAGAACTTCTTAGTTTAATTCTCTATTATACATATACACATAAGTGATGAAGTACTCCGAAGATTACCACTGTCGAGCGGGACCTTTTCTACCCCAGTGTACGCATTTAGAATGAAAAGCTATCTAGGTTGAGCAAGGTCAGAAGTGTTCCATTCAGAGAGTAAAAGCTTGTATGCTTAATTTGAATTTTATCTTTTTTTTAAAGCTGAGTGAAGAAAATAATAGGAAATAATTCATAAAATGAAGTACCAATAAAGACTTCTTGAAGAGAATCACATATAAATTAAGTGGTTTGGGATTCATGGGGACAGAAGCCATATGTAATTTTTTTCTGATATTAGTAGCAGGATGGAGAAATTTAACCCAGCATTTTCATGACTCACTAGGAGGAATGACTTTCGTGATATTATGGTTAATAAGTTCTTCTCATTTTGTTGCAATAATGACTACTTTGTGGAAGGCTTCATATTACACACTTCAGGGGATACAGTGCTAAGTCTTACAGGTTGGGATTACTTCAATGTGTATGACTGAGTTCAATATCTTCTACCAAGAAACCACACTTCCATTTTAAAATATAGATACTTGTATTTAATAGAGATTTGTTAATTTGATTTTCATTTTTATATAATTAATACTATGCTACTTAACAACAACTTTAATATGATAAAAATGTATTAATAATGATTTATAACTATTTTATAAGTATCTCGTCAAAATGGTTGGTAGAGTAATCACTCAATAAATGAGTAGATCTAACTTAAATGTGTAACCACTTGACTGAAATCTGTCAGACATTTTTTAATGAGGATGATTCTGATTCATCTCATTAAAATGACATTCCCTTTGATGACAATCTGATCTTGTCACCCAGATGCAAGTGGATTGATGCACTGTAATCTAATGTCTACTTCATTTAATGTTCGATATAGATCATCTGTTCAAAGGGAGCTGTTGTACAATTTTTGATTAAGAAGTCAGACTCTTCTTTTTCTAACTCTGACTTCCACACCTCTAGGGTCTTGGAGTCTCTATAATTACTGAAAGAATAAAAACAAGTGGGGGGGGAATTTCATTTTTAAAAGTTTGAATGAAGAAAATAAACAACTTTCTTAATTACATTTAAAATTAATTAAACTAAATTCACAAACTGGTTTCATGTTTCAACCTGGTTCCTTTTCAAGGAGGAGCCAGGGAGGAAAATTATGTACATCACAATTTAACCTCCCTACTCTAGAACACAAAGCACAAAACTTCATTTTTAGGAGTAACAGTAATGTCCACCAAACTCCTAATGCCATGTTTATTTCCATATCATTTCCAAATAAATAAGATGTAAATATCATTTAATTATAGTCTGTGTTTAAATATTTACCCAGTATGAACATTTTGTCTTGCAGATGTTTAATTGCAGATCATTAACTGCATACTGTGATATGATGGAGAGAAGTCTCAAGGGCAATACTGTGCTGCAGTAAACTATTGAACTGCATTATGATTCAGCGTCAGTCTCATGAACACTCACAGCCCCTCCCACTACTCTGTCATTAACTAACATCTCCAAACAGCACACAGGCTACCAGCCTCTTGAATGAAAGGACAGATTTGCATCTGTATCTAAAATATTTTGTGTGCCTTAGTAATCAAATGAATTACTTTTAATCTTTATCAAATTAATGAAAATCCCAATAACAATAGTATAAATTTCATTAATTTTTTATTGTTCTGCTCGATCTTTCATATTATCAAGTTCAATGAAGTATAATTTTTTGTTATTTCTCAATGTTTGCAAACGCAATCTGTTTTACTGATTTTACTAATCTGTATAAGGACAAAAACCAAAACCTAAGTTAAATAAAAAAGACCCATGATCCTGCTCTCACTTACAAACATTTCATTCAGGAGGCTAAGACAATGATGCAAAGAGGGTTCTAGCTCAGCCTTGACCACAGAGTAAATGCTGTGTGTTGTTGTTTTTCTAAATAGATTGTCACACTGCCTTCCATATACTTACTTGTTTAGGTTTGTTCTATTCTAAGAAAGGGAGCAAAAAATAAACTAACTTTCTCCATTACCTCAAGAAGAAATCATTTCCACTTGGAACAATGGAAATTTCTTTGGGGGAGTGACAGGTCCAGTGGGGCCATCACCAGAGACCCTACTGCAACAGATAGTGATTCATAAAGAATCACATAGTTGCTCAAAGTGCTGAGAATAAGTGGCATTAGACTATTCTGCAACCACCAAGGGTCAAAGAACATTGCAGCAGAGGAAACCGAAAGAAAGTAATAGCCAAAAGATGGGAAGACATATTGCACAGCCCTTCTATACATGGAATCACTGTGTTGATCTGCACAAGATCTAAACAAGACTAAAAGATTCAGCATTTTATCATGGGTAGAAAAGAGACTCATTCAAAGTTCTGGAACAGGGGATGTCTTTTCCTTAAGTGTTGTACTCGTTGATAATTTGCTTATGTTCCAGTTAATAACTACTTGTACAACCTCTTAAACACCTCTAATTAAGCTCACAAACTCAGCTACAAGCCCTTCATATACACCAGTTAATGGCCTGCAAGATACATTGGTGAAAACATGACTCCAATCAGTGATATCAGTTTTGACATGAAGCCCACCCTCTGAGATGAAACCCATAACCAATGCTACTTGGGTGCCAAAAAAACTGAGACTAGACAAACCAGGGATCTAGGGGAAAACCAAATACTACTTTTGGGCTAGCCAACAATAGTGGTAGTGAACACTACTTCATCCTGCTCTACTTATAGATCCATGCCTTACACAGACATCATCGGAGAATCTTCTGTAGCAGATGGGAACAAATACAGATATATATATATATATATATATATATATATATATATATATAGAGAGAGAGAGAGAGAGAGAGAGACACAGGCGAGACAGAGAGAGAGACACAGAGAGAGAAACTATATATATATATATATAGAGAGAGAGAGAGACAGAGACAGAGAGAGACAGAGAGAGAGAGATACATCCGATCCTGGAATGTCTAGCTCTGAACAGATAGTCTAAACAGTATATCTCCAACGAGTCTTTTTCATTAGGGCTCAGGGTACCCAAATGGAGTAGAGGCAGAAGGAGTCTAAGAGACAGAGGGAATAAAGTACATCAAGGAATTAGAAACTAGTCAACCCAACAGCATTGGTTTCCATTTAAACACACAGAAAATGAGGCAGCCTGCATATGTCCTGCGTGCACAAATTTGCAACAGATGGGTGCTAGAGCTGAAAAGAGAAGTGGACACATGCCTATCTCTAACCCAGAAGCTAATTCCACTTGATAACATTTGTAAATAAAAAATAATCAGCTTTTTCAAGGCAATCTCACCATATAAGAAGACTACTGTTAAGGGTAGCCCTTGTATTCAGCCATAGATGTTCAAGACAGAACTAGCCTTGTCTGTTAGGAGGTTCTTTGTCTCATGAACTAAGACACAGGAGGTTTTTTTCTTTTTTAGTTTTTATTTTCTTTCGTTGTTGCCATTTTCCCAGTGTGGAGATTCTCTGCATATATACTCGGGCTTCAAGTTTGAGGTTTTTCAGGAATGTGTGTGTGTTCCACTGTGTCTAAATGCTTTTCCTTTGGCTCCTTTTACTTTGTTGCTTTGCATATTTTGATTTGCTTCCTTTTTATTTACCTTGCTTAATTTTTTTTCTTTTATCGCTTAGAAGCCTATTTGTTTTTTAAGGAGAGACCAAATGGGATTATTTTCTGACGGTTGGAAAGGAAATGGGGGCTTCTGGTGGGGAAGCCGTGATTAGAAAAATGTCTATTTTTAATAATAAATAAATACATAAATACAATTATTATTGAGAAGGATTTTCTAATCACTATAATCTATTAGTTGTTTCCTGGATTGCTCAATTGTTCTTTGTTCTTTTCTTTCTCTCCTCATTGTATCAGGGGCATGCTGATTTCCTGAGACTGACATGATTAATCCTTTCTTAGACCTATTTTTTCTATCTTATGATTTTGGGACGAGGCTTTCTTCTTCCTCTGTGTATAAGATTCCTTTAAGTATCTTCTGCACTTCAGTAGGTTTGGACATACATTTGGTCAGCTCATTCTTGTCTTTCATGTTCTTATCTTCCCGTCAGATTTTAAATGTAGTGCTTTAGGGAAGAGGATAATCTTGAAAGGAAGTGGTTTACTATCCAGGTTTGAAATAAATATATTAAATATATTAAATATATTTTGTATCTTCATTGATTTGAAAGTTTATGTTGTAAAGTCTAACGATATTCCAGTGTATTTGTCTCTGTGATTGGCACTTTTCTTCTGTGTCTTTTAATGTCACGTCTTTGTTTTATAGTTTGAGATTTGTCTATCATTATTTCAGAGTAATTTTTCTGTAGTTTACCTTCTAAATGCATCGTATACTTGGGTGACGATTTCTTTTCCTGTGTTTGGAAAATTTTCTGCTGTCATTTCATTAAATAGGTTGCCCGAATCTTTAGCTGTTAATCTCAGTTCCTTATTCTGCCCCTTGGAGTGTTGTGCCTGGTTTCTTTTGCAGATGTTTAAGATATTGTCATCATACTGTTCATTTCTTTTGTTTTAATTTTTATTTTCCTGCTTTTATTGATGTCTAAATGTAGAAGTTATTAGATTCTTATTTTTTGATACTAACATCTTCTTTCAACAGATCTAATTGATCGGTGCTGCTTTCAACTGAATTTTTATTTGATTAAGCTTTTAATTACAACCTTTCGTTTGGTTGCTTTGGGGTTTTAAGATCTCAACACATTGCTGAGTTTTATATGTTACAGACTTTCTCTTTGGTACTACTAGTTTACCGTAGATGTCTTCATTCAATTTCCTTTCTTTATTCATCTTTGTATATGTTTCATTTTTGAAATCACTGACCATTTTTAAGTAAGCTTTTTGATTCTTGGTCTGGCATTTCCACCATCTCAAATATCTTTGAATTTTATAATTGAAAACTTACAATCTCTTGGAGGCATCCTTTTATCTTGCTTTTGGGGCTTCTGTATTTTTATTAGTATATCTGGTGTATTGAATAGCTCCTAAGATTTTATATGAGTGCCTTTACAGTAAGAAACCTACCCTTCAGGGTCCAAACCCTAGTACACGTAGAAGAAACAAACCACTTTAATAGCCATGAAAACCAAATGAACCTAACACAAATGAACAAGTCAAATACATTCAAACCAACTCATATATTACCAGTGACTATTGAATAAACACAACCAAAATATAAATACAGTCTGCTTTCATATAAATATATGAAGTTATATTTTATTTAGGTCAAAAGCAAACATAGCAAATGAATGAAATTCAGGATGGCCTTGAGAACAAAAGAGAAGGATAAATGTTCAAATTAAGAAAAAAAGAATATGAAAGAGTATTATAAATAATGAAAAAAAGACTACTGTATTTTAAAGTTTAGATAGGAAAACAGACTGAACAAGTTGACTTTGAGCAATTTGTTATCAATCATGATCTAGCAAAGATATCAAGATCTGAATATGTAGGTTTGCCTTCTAGACAATTTCATGTACTAGGATATTATTTGTTAGAAAGTATCTCAACTGAGATATGATGATGTTCCCTAGCCTCATTTACATATATCATAGCTGCTCATTTAAAATACAACTTTATGCTGCTCTTGACACTAAACTCTCAAATATAATATCCTAGACAGCCATCCCCACAAAAGAAATATAATTAAATACAAGCTACAATATTAGATGTGAAACACAGAAACAAAGCAATAAAATTTAGCTATATGCTAGATATCATGACATAGTTTCACTAAATAACAATGTCTTTATAGAAAATGCCTCTAGAGCTTAGTAAAGGATGGTTTGAAATAAATTTTTCAAGAAATAGGCATGCCCAAATGGAGCCAACTCATCTAGTTTAAGGGAAGAATGCAGTACACAGAACAATGTTATTTCTGCACCCAGCCAATTAAGTGTTTGATCAATGAAGGAGTATAGTGGCTATGTAAAATAAATGCAATACTAATCTCTCTTACCACTGAATAGACAAGCAACTTATTCCCTGTCCCCCCTTCCTTTAAATTCCTCTGATGACCAACGTTTCTGATTGACAGACTCAAGCTTTCAGTCCTGTTTAATTCACAGATGGTTCTGCTAATAACTCCATATTATATAAACTGTCCGTCTATTGTTCTTTCTGCAAAGGTAAAACCTGAAGTCAAAAAGTAAAGTTTTTTTCTATCAAAAGAACTCTCAAGTCACCCTTTCAAAAATGTGATAAACCAGAAATTGTCCATCCTTGTCTTCAGACAGTGAAATATTCACTTAATTTGCATGTTGTTCTCATTTACTTACCCAGTAGGGGTGCTTTGTGCAAAGGCACCAGATTAACTTTGAGTAATTGACAGCATTTTCCAGCTGTTTCAGTTTAAAATAATAATAATAAATGAGGATTTTGACAACTGCTTTCTAAAGCCTCATTTCCTTCATACATCAAACAGAATATACTAAATAAACTTTAAGCAATATTTTGAATGAATATTTAAATTGATTCTATGCTATCTGGAATTTGCAATTTTGAGATTATATATGATCTCAGAAGAATCATAAATTAATATTTGAATGATGGCTGCTTTTGATATAAACATTATTTATTCTCTTGGCTTGAAATTGCTTTCAATAAATTATCAGTAACCTACAACTCATCCGAGACTTGAGGTACTGCTTTTGTTGAAAATAGGGAAGGTAAAGTTTTAAAAACTTGTAAGGTTGGAAACTGCCAACCAACCACATGATCTTATGTTTGATTTAACAGCTATACATGCAAAGAAACTGACTGAATTATCTTCCAATAGAATGGTGTTTGCAGGAGGAACTGTGATCGACAAGTGCAAATTGGTGAGGAGCTTTTATTGATGTCATTAGAGAAAATGAAGGAAAGTGGGAAGGAAAGAGGGAAGAAAGAAGGGAAGAAGGAAGGAAGAAGGGACAGCGGGAGGGAGAAAGAGATAGGCAGATGATGATGATATAGATAGGTAGATAGGTACATAGATGGGGGGAGGGAGGGAGGGAGGGAGAGAGAGAGAGAGAGAGAGAGAGAGAGAGAGAGAGAGAGAGAGATTGATTGGACCCAATGGGATAGCTCGGCAGATAAAAAACTTGCCGCCAAATGCCAAGTCCTGAGTTCAGTCTGTATTCCCCTACGGTAGACATAGAAAAATGATTCCCACAAGTAGATATTTGATTTCAACACATGTGTTGCCTACACATAAACACATACACAGAGGAGAGGTATAAAAATGTTTAGAATGGACATCAGAGAATTTGTTATTCTTGGTCTTTATAATTTTAGAACACACATCAAGTATGGAAACTTGTGTAGATAAAAGGTCCTTGGCAGTACTTTAATCTGAAATCCTAACCCAAACTTTTATCTTGCAGACCTGATAAAGCTGAAGCTATGCAGTCAAAGGATTTTCTTGTGGTAGCTGAAGTTTACAAACGATTTCTTGTAAAGATTTCAGTTTCTGTATAATTATAGCTTTTTTTCACCTCTTCCCCTGTTACCTCTTGTTTCATCTCTGAAATTGATGCCTAGCTTCCTGAGTTCTTTGACTATCGAATAATGTGGAATCCTCAGATGTGAGTTTATAGAAAGGGGGCTGTAGTTTGTAAGAACTGTTTGGACGAGAATAGCAAGATCTCAGCAGTGTGAAGGGAAAATGGAGGTAGGGCTTTTATTGGGGGAAAAGGTGGACAATAATACAGAAAGAGAAGGACATAGATAAAGTACAAAACACCAAGGATGTTCAAAAATGTCAGAAATAATCAAATTATTTTATATCTACCTAAAATTTAAATCTAAGCATGTATATGTATGGTATGTGTGTGTGTATGTGTGTGTGTGTATGTGTGTGTGTATGTGTGTGTGTGTGTGTGTGTGTGTGTGTGTGTGTTTAAAATTTAGTGCCAGCTAGAGGATGATATTTTCCCAAGACCATAACCAACTAAAACGCAACCTTGAGAATTGCCTTTTTAAATTGTTGGTAGGTACATTCCAAGAGATGCTCAAAATAATATAGGCAACCTATTTTGTTCTTGCCTACTACTGTGAAGTTCAGGGGAAGTCTCTAGTGCTGAAAACATTGTGCATTTCTTTTAGCTAAGACATGGAAGAATCAAACTGGAACTGACCCAAAGCCTCCTGCACGAAGAATAGCATCTAGAGTAAACAAAATTGTTGTGCAAGCTACCACCAAAACAGTCAATAGTCCTGTTTATCTGTAACACCAACAAACCACAGGGCCACCATGAGAACATATATGGCAAGGTACAATACTGGCACTTACACCTTAGCAGTAACCAACAACTGTCTAATTGTCCTTATGAGCCACTTGATAGGAATGAATTCGTGCCTCTTGTTGTGAACACAGTCAATTTCCCCTGGCTGTGTGAGGTCATGAATCCTAGAAGAGAATCTAGTACTGTCAATTTCTTAAACTTATCTAATTCCTAACTACATTTTAAATATTTAGCTTTCAACAATGTAAGAATAGTTCTCATCCTTCCTCAAAGAAGTTTCTATTTTGAGCAGACAGAGATCATTACAGAAAGCCACAAGTGGTTATAATACAGGAAAATGACTAAACCTGGGGTCCTTATTTCCCAATTGATACATCACAATAGAATCCCAACAGATAATTTTCAGAAGGCATCTTAGGAGAGTGCAGAAAATCTGTAAGAGCCAACCAACCATGTGTAAGACTGTGCTTTCCAGATATGAGTAGGAAGCTACACCATACAATATCAACAATATGGCTGCCTAACCAAGACCTGAGGTGAAAGCACCAGTTGATATGTCAAGGGAGTGTGAGAAATCTCAAGCACCAGTGAGTAATGACTGCTAAGAGAAGGAAAATTGTTCTTCTCTGAGAAACAGTTCCTTAGTGGCTATCCAATACCAAGTGGTCAGCCCGAAAAATATATACAAGGTACTCTAAATGGTGTCAGGAGGTTACAGTTATATACAAATTCACATATATGACATATATGAATATATATGTGATATCTGTGTTTTAATAATAATGAAAAAGGCCTCGTAGTTTTTTACTTTATATATTATTTATTTACTTATTATCTCATACATTGAATCCCAATCATAAATGTCCCTCTGTCAACCCCTCTACCCCCACTACCTCCTCTCTTCCCTAGATCTACTCCTCCTCAAATTTTCTTCAGAACAGAGTAAGAAGAAAGAGACCATGAATTTTAAAGAGAGTTAGATGAATCATGAGGAGAGTTGGAAAGAAGAGAAAAGGTTAGGTAAATAATATTTTTTTCTTTTCTCATACAGTATATTTCAACTACAATTTTTCTTTCCTCCACTGACCCGCTACCCCCCTTCTACCTGGGATCAATTCCTACTCTACTTCCCTCCAGAAAAGAGCAGATTTCCCAGGGATAGCAACCAAAAACAGTATAACAAGTTACTATAAGACTAGGCACATAACCTTTTAACAAAAATTACACATTTTTTAAAATGGAATATTACTACAAATGATATAGTCATAAATATTGTCCCTTTATGCTTTAGCTGTCAAATTGACAAAGCCTACCACCACCTAAAAAGTGAGTCTCAGTAAAGGAATTACGTTTATCATATTGTTCTGTGAATGTATCTGTGGAGAAATGCCTTCGTTAATTTATACAGGAGGACAGAATTTATTGTGGACAGAAACATCCGTAGACTGGTGGTTCGTGGCTAAGGCTGGCTGAGCAAACATTATGCACATGGAATTTCTCCTGTGCTTCTTTATCTGTGACTGAGTTCCCTGGCTAAAGGTAAAGCTGTGGAATAGCAAGCAAGGTTGTTTCTGATGTCCTGCTGGAAATTCCTGTCCTGACTGCCCTCTGCGATGGATTGTGACCTGAACCTATAAGTTAAATAAAATGTCCCAGCTATAAATTGACTGCTTAGGCACAGCAACAGCTTGAAAACAGAAAAGATACTGTAAAGAGGAAAACACAAATTTGCACAATTGTAAACTTTTCTGATACTGTGTTTCTTAGTTATTCCTTAATCAGACCTTCCTCAATGCACCGTTTCTTTCATTTCTTTAAATTTTAAAACAAGCCTCAATAAGTTTGAAATAGGACAATATATTTACTCAAAGTTTATTTGAAGGTACACAGCTCTAAATTTCTAATTTTTAAAACAATTCATTGTTTTATTCTTTAAAAATTCATATAATATATTTACATTATATGCTTTCCCTTCTCCCAGACCCTCTGCTTCTGCCTTAATTACATTTGATAGAAAACTTCATGTTCCCTATCAAAAATAAATAACAAAAATCAAAATAGACAAAAATGATTCAAACTACCAACTAAAACAAAATAAAAATATATGTGGAGTATATTTTCTGTTCCCAACTACTCTCAGGCATTAGGCTGACCCTAGAGTGTGGTTGATAATCCAATGACTCTATATTGCAAAAAACTGATTTTCGCTTTCCAGAAAGAATCACTCACAAATAGCTTCTTCATTAGCCCTACCAAACCGAGTTCCTGCTATAGTGGGAATGACATAAATGTCTATCATACCAAGTTCCCAGTACAGCAGGAATAGCAAATGCCTTGCTACCAAAATCAAAAAATAACACCTAATCACTGCTAAGTCTCCTGCTATCATGATGTCAGCTCATTACGAATGGCTTTCTATTGCAAATGTCTGTTTTCATTGTATTTTAAAGTTATTTCAGGAGACAATTGACCATAAAGACAGCCAGTAATGAACCTAGCACTTAAACAGATAAATAGTTACTTAGTTCAACACAAGTGTTGGATATTTTACAAAATTCTGAGTCTGAAGAAGAAAAATTTACGAGGATTACCTTTCTCTTTCTGATTCAAGTGATGATTATGTGAAGAAACATTGAGTGAATTTGTAATTCTAAAAATGAGAGTGTTGGAAGTAGGGGGCAACGAGGTGTGCACTTGCACCTCAACAAACTGATAGGAAACTTGCTGGTATGATCAATGAGGGATGGAGTAGGAACTTGTGGCACCAGCTCTGGTTCTAAGATTCAATGAGGATGATGAGGGACCAGTGAACATTCCAGGTCAAATCACTGAAGAAGCCACAAGCATAGACTTTTTCCTCTCTTTGTTTGTCAAGGATGACTTCTGACAGAATTTGACAGAAAAGACAAATTTACTTGCCCATCAAATGTATGTAGAAAAGCCAAACTACTGGTATCTGAAGAACTTCAAGGATTCTTCTGTTAATAAAATGAAAGCTTTTATTGGTCTCATAATATACAAGGGAGTAATTTTGTATAAAGTCAAGCTTTTGGGATGACTGGTCAAGCAAGAGACCTGACTTTCTTGCACATGACTGGTGAGCAGGATCTGAACAAATATAAAACAGACACAAGAGCTGAATGTTGGCTTTAGAAGCAAGGTAGGCCTATTTTCTACAATCTCTCCAAGTTTCACTTTAAATCCAACCACTGTTATACATATTATGAAGGGTTTTGTAACATATTATTTTTTTTTAAATTTGCCCAGGAGGCCAGGCAGGGAGGGTTAATTACTCTCAGGGGCTGAGGTCTTCTAGGACTGAGGAGAAGTTACAGGGGGGTGGGTTGGGGGCAGGGGACTTCATGTCCACATTTTCTATTCTTTGTTTGGACTTTTCTCTGATTTGAAGCTTCATATGTTGACCAGACAACTTTGGTAAAATACTGTGCTTTAGAAGTTATGTAGTCAAATTCACAAAGTAAAATGGCAATACATTTTTTTGGAGTTTAAGGTGAGGCATTTTGACCAAATAAAAAAAATAAATAAAATGCAATTACTTCAAGATAGCATGTGTAAATTACATATTTTCTAAATGCTCTGGCAATGTACTATCATCATTTCACAGTAAAAATTAGAGTGTTATTTATACACTAGTCCTAAATGGAAATTAAAATGGGATTCCTACAACATTATTTTCAGTGTGAGAGTGAATAGATAGGTACATGATTGGAACATCTTTACAGTTCTTACATGCAAGTTGGAAGTGACCTTCTTCCTGTTATAAGACTTTAAAATGCCAATAACCATTTTTCTTTCCACAATAAGAAGTTTTCTTTTCTTTTCTTTTTTTTTTTTTAGAAAACAGAAACCGAGAAATTTTATTGTGGTATCATTAAAAAGTTCAAATACCTAAGAATGAGGCAAATGAAAATGTGTACAACACTGCACTGAAATCTCTGGAACATTGGTAAAAAAGGCAAAAAGAATAATGTTTCTATACTAATAGATTCAATACTGTTAAGATGCTACAGCCAAGTATTATGCCTATAATCATAACAGTTGAGACACTGAGACAGGAGGATTTCATGAGGTAGATTCCAGGTTAGTCTATGTAACAAATTCCAGGTCAGCCTGAGCTAGATGGTAAATTTATCTTCATATTCAAATGAATTTCAATCGCAGGCTCTGGAAGTTTTTACTTTGGATGTGGTGTTCGAAATGGAACTCAGGGTCTTGCACTTGCTAGGGAAAATACATATTCTTAACCCATCAATAAACTCATAAATGATAAACTTGAAAAAATTTGAAGAAATTGGCAAACTCTAGAATTTGAATTGAAATATGAAGAATCCAAATACAAACAAGAGCAATCTTGAAAATGAACCAGTGTAAAGATATTTGGTAACTTATGTTAGATATGTGGTAGCTTATATCTGTATTACAGTTGAGGGTTGTCAGGTTTTATTATTATTATTATTATTATTATTATTATTATTATTATTATAACCATTCTTGTAGATATAAAATGATATTCCATTGTGCTTTAAACTTCTATTTTCCCGATTACCAGTGATGCTGAATCCCTCGTTAATTCTTTAATATTTTTTTTTTTTCTTTCTTTCTTTTTTTTTTATTAACTTGAATATTTCTTATATACATTTGAGTGTTATTCCCTTTCCGGTTTCGGGCAAATATCCCTTCCTCCCCTTCCTTATGGGTGTTCCTCCCCACCCCCCCCCATTGCCGCCTCCCCCCGACAGTCTAGTTCACTGGGGGTTCAGTCTTAGCAGGACCCAGGGCTTCCCCTTCCACTAGTGCTCTTACTAGGATATTCATTGCTGCCTATGAGGTCAGAGTCCAGGGTCAGTCCATGTATAGTCTTTAGGTAGTGGCTTAGTCCTGGAAGCTCTGGTTGCTTGGCATTGTTGTACATATGGGGTCTCAAGCCCCTTCAAGCTCTTCCAGTTCTTTCTCTGATTCCTTCAACGGGGTCCCTATTCTCAGTTCAGTGGTTTGCTGCTGGCATTCGCCTCTGTATTTGCTGTATTCTGGCTGTGTCTCTCAGGATTGATCTACATCCGGCTCCTGTCGGTCTGCACTTCTTTGCTTCATCCATCTTGTCTAATTGGGTGGCTGTATATGTATGGGCCACATGTGGGGCAGGCTCTGAATCGGTGTTCCTTCAGTCTCTGTTTTAATCTTTGCCTCTCTCTTCCCTGCCAAGGGTATTCTTGTTCCCCTTTTAAAGAAGGAGTGAAGCATTCACATTTTGATCATCCGTCTTGAGTTTCATTTATTCTAGGCATCTAGGGTAATTCAAGCATTTGGGCTAATAGCCACTTATCAATGAGTGGATACCATGTATGTCTTTCTGTGATTGGGTTAGCTCACTCAGGATGATATTTTCCAGTTCCAACCATTTGCCTACGAATTTCTTAAAGTCGTTGTTTTTGATAGCTGAGTAATATTCCATTATGTAGATGTACCACATTTTCTGTATCCATTCCTCTGTTGAAGGGCATCTGGGTTCTTTTCAGCTTCTGGCTATTATAAATAAGGCTGCAATGAACATAGTGGAACACGTGTCTTTTTTATGTTGGGGCATCTTTTGGGTATATGCCCAAAGAGGTATAGCTGGATCCTCAGGCAGTTCAATGTCCAATTTCTGAGGAATTTCCAGACTGATTTCCAGAATGGTTGTACCAGTCTGCAAACCCCACCAACAATGGAGAGTGTTCCTCTTTCTCCACATCCTCGCCAGCATTTGCTGTCACCTGAGTTTTGATCTTAGCCATTCTCACTGGTGTGAGGGTGAAATCTCAGGGTTGTTTTTGATTTGCATTTCCTGATGACTAAAGATGTTGAACATTTCTTTAGGTGTTTCTCAGCCATTCGGCATTCCTCAGCTGTGAATTCTTTGTTTAGCTCTGAACCCCATTTTTTAATAGGGTTATTTGTCTCCCTGCGGTCTAACTTTTTGAGTTCTTTGTATATTTTGGATATAAGGCCTCTATCTGTTGTAGGATTGGTAAAGATCTTTTCCCAATCTGTTGGTTGCCGTTTTGTCCTGACCACAATATCCTTTGCCTTACAGAAGCTTTGTAGTTTTATGAGATCCCATTTGTCGATTCTTGATCTTAGAGCATAAGCCATTGGTGTTTTGTTCAGGAAATTTTTTCCAGTGCCCATGTGTTCCAGATGCTTCCCTAGTTTTTCTTCTATTAGTTTGAGTGTGTCTGGTTTGATGTGGAGGTCCTTGATCCACTTGGACTTAAGCTTTGTACAGGGTGATAAGCATGGATCGATCTGCATTCTTCTACATGTTGACCTCCAGTTGAACCAGCACCATTTGCTGAAAATGCTATCTTTTTTCCATTGGATGGTTTTGGCTCCTTTGTCAAAATCAAGTGACCATAGGTGTGTGGGTTCATTTCTGAGTCTTCAATTCTATTCCATTGGTCTATCTGTCTGTCTCTGTACCAATACCATGCAGTTTTATCACTATTGCTCTGTAATACTGCTTGAGTTCAGGGATAGTGATTCCCCTGAAGTCCTTTATTGTTGAGGATAGTTTTAGCTATCCTGGGTTTTTGTTATTCAGATGAATTTGCAAATTGTTCTGTCTAACTCTTTGAAGAATTGGATTGGTATTTTGATGGGGATTGCATTGAATCTGTAGATCGCTTTTGGTAAAATGGCCATTTTTACTATATTAATCCTGCCAATCCATGAGCATGGGAGATCTTTCCATCTTCTGAGGTCTTCTTCAATTTTCTTTCTTCAGTGTCTTGAAGTTCTTGTTGTACAAATCTTTTACTTGTTGTTTAAAGTCACACGAGGTACTTTATATTATTTGGGTCTATTATGAAGGGTGTCGTTTCCCTAATTTCTTTCTCGGCTTGTTTCTCTTTTGTGTAGAGGAAGGCTACTGATTTATTTGAGTTAATTTTATACCCAGCCACTTTGCTGAAGTTGTTTATCAGCTTTAGTAGTTCTCTGGTGGAACTTTTGGGATCACTTAAATATACTATCATATCATCTGCAAATAGTGATATTTTGACTTCTTCTTTTCGATCTGTATCCCTTGACCTCCTTTTGTTGTCTGATTGCTCTGGCTAGAACTTCAAGAACTATATTGAATAAGTAGGGAGAGAGTGACAGCCTTGTCTAGTCCCTGATTTTAGTGGGATTGCTTCAAGTTTCTCTCCATTTAGTTTAATGTTAGCAACTGGTTTTTGTATATGGCTTTTACTATGTTTAGGTATGGGCCTTGAATTCCTATTCTTTCAGGACTTTTATCATGAAGGGGTGTTGAATTTTGTCAAATACTTTTCTCAGCATCTAATGAAATGATCATGTGGTTTTGTTCTTTCAGTTTGTTTATATAATGGATCACGTTGATGGTTTTCCGTATATTAAACCATCCCTGCATGCCTGGGATGAAGCCTACTTGATCATGGTGGATGATTGTTTTGATGTGCTCTTGGATTAGGGTTTGCCAGAATTTTGTTGAGTATTTTTGCGTCAATGTTCATAAGGGAAATTGGTCTGAAGTTCTCTTTCTTTGTTGGGTCTTTGTGTGGTTTAGGTATAAGAGTAATTGTGGCTTCATAGAAGGAGTTCGGTAGTGCTCCATCTGTTTCAATTTTGTGGAATAGTTTGGATAATATTGGTATGAGGTCTTCTATGAAGGTCTGATAGAATTCTGCACTAAACCCGTCTGGACATGGGCTCTTTTTGGTTGGGAGACCTTTAATGACTGCTTCTATTTCCTTAGGAGTTACGGGGTTGTTTAACTGGTTTATCTGTTCCTGATTTAACTTCGGTACCTGGTATCTGTCTAGGAAATTGTCCATTTCCAGCACTTTTCAAGTTTTGTTGAATATAGGCTTTTATAGTAAGATCTGATGATTTTTTTGAATTTCCTCTGAATCTGTAGTTATGTCTCCTTTTCATTTCTGATTTTGTTAATTTGGACACACTCTCTGTGTCCTCTAGATTAATCTGGCTAAGGGTTTATCTATCTTGTTGATTTTCTCAAAAGAACCAACTTTTTGGTTCTGTTGATTCTTTCTATGGTCCTTTTTGTTTCTACTTGGTTGATTTCAGCTCTGAGTTTGATTATTTCCTGCCTTCTACTCCTCCTGGGTGTATTTGCTTCTTTTTGTTCTAGAGCTTTTAGGTGTGCTGTCAAGCTGCTGACATATGCTCTTTCCTGTTTCTTTCTGCAGGCACTCAGCGCTATGAGTTTTCCTCTTAGCACAGCTTTCATTGTGTCCCATAAGTTTGGGTATGTTGTACCTTCATTTTCATTAAATTCTAAAAAGTTTTTAATTTCTTTCTTTATTTCTTCCTTGACCAGGTTATCATTGAGTAGACATTGTTCAATTTTCATTATATGTGGGCATTCTTCCCTTATTGTTGTTGAAGATCAGCTTTAGGCCGTGGTGGTCCAATAGCACGCATGGGATTATTTCTATCTTTCTGTACCTGTTGAGGCCCGTTTTTTGACCAATTATATGGTCAATTTTGGAGAAAGTACCATGAGGAGCTGAGAAGAAGGTATATCCTTTTGCATTAGGGTAGAATGTTCTATAAATATCCATTAAGTCAATTTGGCTCATGACTTCTCTTAGTCTGTCTACATCTCTGTTTAATTTCTGTTTCCATGATCTGTCCATTGATGAGAGTGGGGTGTTGAAATCTCCCACTATTATTGTGTGAGGTGCAATGTGTGTTTTGAGCTTTAGTAAGGTTTCTTTTACGTATGTAGGTGCCCTTGTATTTGGGGCATAGATATTTAGGATTGAGAGTTCATCTTGGTGGATTTTTCCTTTGATGAATATGAAGTGTCCTTCCTTATCTTTTTTGTTGACTTTTAGTTGAAAATTGACTTTATTTGATATTAGAATGGCTACTCTAGCTTGCTTCTTCCGACCATTTGCTTGGAAAGTTGTTTTCCAGCCTTTCACTCTGAGGTAGTGTCTGTCTTTGTCTCTGAGGTGTGTTTCCTGTAGGCAGCAGAATGCAGGGTCCTCGTTGCGTATCCAGTTTGTTAATCTATGTCTTTTTATTGGGGAGTTGAGGCCATTGATGTTGAGAGATATTAAGGAATAGTGATTATTGCTTCCTGTTATATTCATATTTGGATGTGTTATGTTTGTGTGCTTTTCTTCTCTTTGTTTTGTTGCCAAGACAATTAGTTTCTTGCCTCTTCTTGGGTATAGCTTGCCTCCTTATGTTGGGCTTTACCATTTATTATCCTTTGAAGTGCTGGATTTGTAGATAGATATTGTGTAAATTTGGTTTTGTCATGGAATAACTTGGTTTCTCCATCTATATTGATTGAGAGTTTTGCAGGATACAGTAACCTGGGCTGGCATTTGTGTTCTCTTAGGGTCTGTATGACATCAGTCCAGGATCTTCTGGCCTTCATAGTTTCTGGCAAAAGTCTGGTGTGATTTTGATAGGTCTGCCTTTATATGTTACTTGACCTTTTTCCCTTACTGCTTTTAATATTCTTTCTTTATTTTGTGCGTTTGGTGTTTTGACTATTATGTGACAGGAGGTGTTTCTTTTCTGGTCCAATCTATTTGGAGTTCTGTAGGCTTCTTGTATGCCTATGGGTATTTCTGTTTTTGGGTTAGGGAAGTTTTCTTCTATGATTTTGTTGAAGATATTTACTGGTCCTTAGGGCTGGGAGTCTTCACTCTCTTCTATACCTATTATCCTTAGGTTTGATCTTCTCATTGAGTCCTGGATTTCCTGTATGTTTTGGACCAGTAGCTTTTTCCCGCTTTTACATTATCTTTGACAGTTGAGTCAATGATTTCTATGGAATCTTCTGCTCCTGAGATCTCTCTTCCATCTCTTGTATTCTGTTGGTGAAGCTTGTATCTACAGCTCCTTGTCTCTTCTTTTGGTTTTCTATATCCAGGGTTGTTTCCATGTGTTCTTTCTTGATTGCTTCTATTTCCATTTTTAATTCCTTTAACTGTTTGATTGTGTTTTCCTGGAATTCTTTCAGGGATTTTTGTGTCTCCTCTCTATGGGCTTCTACTTGTTTATTTATGTTTTCCTGGAATTCTTTCAGGCATTTTTTCGATTCCTCTCTGTAGGCTTCTACTTGTTTATTAATGTTTTCCTGTGTTTCTCTAAGGGAGTTCTTCACGTCTTTCTTGAAGTCCTCGAGCATCATGATCAAATATGATTTTGAAACTAGATCTTGCTTTTCTGGTGTGTTTGGATATTCCATGTTTGTTTTGATGGGAGAATTGGGCTCTGATGGTGCCATGTAGTCTTGGTTTCTGTTGCTTGGGTTCCTGCGCTTGCCTCTTGCCATCAGATTATCTCTAGTGTTACTTTGTTCTGCTATTTCTGACAGTGGCTAAATTGTCCTATAGGCATCTGTGGGTCAGGAGTGCTGTAGACATGTTTTCCTCTCTTTCTGTCAGTTATGGGGACAGAGTGTTCTGCTTTCGGGCGTGTAGTTTTTCCTCTCTACAGGTCTTCAGCTGTTCCTGTGGACCTGTGCCTTGAGTTCACCAGGCAGGTCACTTGCAGCAGAAAAGTTGGTCTTACCTGTGGTCCCGAGGCTCAAGTTCGCTCGAGGGGTGCTGCCCACGGGCTCTCTGTGGTGGCAGCAACCAGGAAGATCTGCGCCGCCCCTTCCGGGAGCCTCCGTGCACCAGGGTTCCAGATGGATTTTGGTGTTTTCCTCTGGAATCAGTTAATGTGTGCAGAGAGCAGTCTCTTCTGGTTTCCCAGGCGTGTCTGCCTCTCTGAAGGTTTAGCTCTCCCTCCCACGGGATTTGGGTGCAGAGAACTGTTTATCCGGTCTGTTTCCTTCAGGTTCCGGCGGTGTCTCAGGCAGGGGTCCTGCCGCTCCTGAGCCCTCCCCCACAGGAACCCAGAGGCCAATAAGAAGTTTTCTAACTACTGCATGAAGATATGATGAAGTCTAAATCTAAGAAAGAATATTACAAGGACAAGGAAATGAAAACTTATTCTAGAAATTGATTTTGGATCTTGTATCCTCACAGTTTGAGTAGTTAGTTTTTTCTATTACTTTGATGACACAAAGTAAACTTAACTACATTTAAACTATTGTGCCTGAGAAATGTACCATTCTAAGCACAGCTCTACCATTTTCTTTCAGGTAAAAAGAAGAAACATGATATGATTCCATTCAAAACAACAGGATAGCAAAAATTTCCATAAATTCTCTCCAGGAACCAGATTTCTACACAGTCTATTTAACAGATACTGACATAAAAATACTCTTTAGATGAAGCTATGACTAACTGAAGCGAACACCTGCTGTTAAAAGTTGGTAGTTTATATGACAGACAATATTCTGCTTCTTAAATCAACAAGATATTTTGCAAACAACTTCAGTAAATTTGAACAAATTGTAGAAATAAGTGTTAGTAGTGCATATATCTGTGTATTTCTTATATTATATTTGATAACCATTATAAAATAAAAATGTATGTGTATTCCTGGTCAGATTATTATAAATATTAAATCATTAATAAAAAATACTGTGAAATCTGAATTTCTCTACTTTTCTTTAATATTACTATTTTTCTATACTTAGTAGTTATTTCTATGCTATCTATATCTTATTGCATACCTGGCTATATTTATAGAAAAATGTGTTGGATATTTTCAAAAATATGGCTTCTTACATTATCTGAAAGGAAAGAGAAAGAAATATTTCAATATGTAGTCAAACACGTTTGTCTTTCAGTCTTTCAAAGGTAATCAAAACTTCCCTGGCATTCATAATAGAGAAAACGAGACACTTAGCATGCTGCACTAAAACAAGGATGTCAGATTGCAGTGAAGATGTAACAGAACAATCTCATGATAAAACTGAGGAGTGTGTGGGATGGTTTACAGCACTGGCAACTCATAGATAATTAAGAAACAGAAAAAAAGATTTAATCATATTTTAAGACTTTCCCCTTAATTTTACTGTTTCATTAACTTGTAGGCATTTGGTTTAGACAAGGGCAAAATGAATTAGCTCATAAAAGAATTGTGCAAAATCCAGATATCGAATATTTAAACAAACAACAGCAATTCCCCCCCCCAAAAAAAACACAAAAAACTTAAACCAGGGGTTAAAAGGGAGTAATGACCAAGACCTTCAAGGATGGATGCATATATATTTGCATTTTAGAGACATATATTATTCCAAGGGATCAAAATCTAAAATTTTCTATTGTTTGTTATGTGATAAAATTGTAATTTTAATGGACATTGGGTTTATTTTTAAAATGTTTTACATATAGCTAAAATATCACAACTGTATCACAGTTCTTTCATGACTCCTTAGCCACAACCAAAAAAGAAAAAATGAAAAAATTCAATATAATTTGGAAAAGCATTAAATTTAGATTTTTTCAAACAAAAATTTTAAAAAGATATTCAAGTTAAATACATGGTTATTATTTAAAACAGAAGCCAGGCAGAATGCTGTAAACTCCAGAATCATTTGAGTCAGTTTATTTCATATTACATCATTTTGATGATTTGTGAGTAGCCGCAGAGTTTTGCTTAGTTTGGATTATAGTCACATTCAAAAGACAAATTTATATGCCAATACTTACTGAAGTTGTTATATGAAGTATCCAAAATAGTTAAATAACAAAAAATTGGAAGTAAATGGGAAAGAAATGGGGACTTATTGATTTAATAGTTTCTGTGCTACAAAATAAAGACATTCTAGAAACTGATTCCCCAACAATGTGCATATACATAAAATTACTAAACCATACAATAAAAATATGATTAATTGTATGTGCTTTTTTCTATAATTGAAACTTGAGCTTAAAAATATATGCCCTTGAAGTAACATCCAACCCACTGAACAAGGAAAAATTAGGTTAGATACCTTCCTCCCATTCTTAGCTTTCTCACAGGGCAGGCCAAATCCCCCAATACCTGCTATACCCAAAATATCCATGGGCAACCATATGGCTAACGGCCAGCACAAGAACAAAACAACCATGGCCAGGGCTCCATGGACAACTCAGAGTGCAGCTAGCTCATTACAGAAAGCCATGAATGTCTTATCACACCCAAGCAAAAGAAAATGACCATAAATCCAAGCTCATAAAGATGATAAAGGCTGTTAAAGAGGACATGAATAAATTTCTCAATGAAATACAGAAAAAACAAATCAAACAGATAAAGACCTTTAAGGAGGAAATTAATAAATTCTTTAAAGAAATACAGGAAAATACAATTAAACAGGTAAAGGAAATCAATAAAACTCTTTAAGACATGAAAGTCAAAATAGAAGCAATGAAGAAGGAACCTAGAGATTAAAAAAACAAAAAAACGAAAACTAGGAAAGAGCACAGGAACAACAGATGCAGTCCTTACCAACAGAATATAAGAGATGGAAGACAGTCTCTCAGGAAGACACAATGGAAGAAATGGATACACCAGTCAAAGAAATGTTTTTTTTTTTCACCTTTATTAACTTGGGAATTTGTTATTTACATTTCTATTGTTATTCCCTTTCCCGGTTTCCAGGCCAACATCCCCCTAACCCCTCCCCCCTCCCCTTCTCTATGGGTGTTCTCCTCCCCATCCTCCCCCCATTACCACCCTCCCCCCAACAATCACCTTCACTGGGGTTCAGTCTTGGCAGGACCAAGGGCTTCCCCTTCCACTGGTGCTCTTACTAGGCTGTTCATTGCTACCTATGAATTTGGAGCCCAGGGTCAGTCCATGTATAGTCTTTGGGTAGTGGCTTAGTCCCTGGAAGCTCTGGTTGCTTGGCATTGTTGTTCATATGGGGTCTCAAGCCCCTTCAAGTGCTTTCTCTGATTCCTTCACCAGGGGTCCCGTTCTCAGTTCAGTAGTTTAATGATGGCATTCGCCTATGTATTTGCTGTTAAAATCTAAAAAACTCCTGACACAAACCTTCCATAAAATCTGGGATACTATGAAAAGACCAAATCTAAGTATAATAGGGACAAAAGGTGAATAGCCCCATCTCTGAGAAGCAGAAAGTATTTTCAACAAAATCATAGAAGAAAATTTTGCCAACCAAATGAAAGAGATGCATATAAACATACAAGAAGCCTAGAGAACACCAATTAGATAGGAAGACAAAAGGAAATTCTCCCACAACATAATAATCAGAATGCAAAATCAACAATAACAAAGAAATCATATTAAAAGCTTCAAAGGAAAAGAGTCAAGTAACATACAAAGAAAAACCTATAAGAATTACACCCAACTTTTCCACAAAGACTGTAAAAGCTAGAAAGACATGAACAGATAGTTTATAACCTCTAAGAAACCACACTTGCCAACGCAGTTGTTAACCCAGAAAAACTCTCAATCCCCACCGATGGAGAGAAAAAATATTCCAAGGCAAAACTATTTAAACAGTAAGCAATCTATCCACAAATTCAGCCCTACATTAAATACTTGAAAGAGAACAGAAAGAAGAGTTTAACTACATAAGAAAACACAGGAAATAAGTAATTCCACACCAGTGAATAAAAGCACCGAAAGCATAGACCAACACACACACACACACACACACACACACACACACACATACACACACGATAACACCACCACCATCAAATTAAGTGTTATTCACAATCATTGCTTAGTATTATCTCTCAACATCAATGGACACAATTCCCCAATAAAAAGATGCAGTGCTAACAGATAGGTATGCAAACTGGATACATCATTTTACTGCATACAAAAAACACATTTCAGCCACAAATATATTACCTCAAAGTAAAGAGCTTGGAAAAGCAGTTTTCCAAGCAAACAGACCAAGGAGCAAGCTGCAGTAGCCATTATAACATCTAATAAAATAGACTTTTAATCAAAATTAATCAAAAGACATGAGACTTTTTCATACTTTTGCAAGGAAAAATCTACTAAGATAATATCCCAATTCTGAGCATGAATATTCCAAAACCAAGGGCAACAACATTTGTAAAAGAAACATTATTAAAGCTTAAAATACAACAAACTCCACAGAAAAATAATAAGAGTCTTCAAAACTCAACTCCCACCAATAAACAGATCATCAAGACAAAAACTAAACAGAGAAATGATGAAACAAAACACATGTTGTGAATCAAATGGACCTAACAGATATTTATAAAACCTTTCACCCAGAAACAAAAGAATAGAAGTCTCAGCATCTCATGAAACCTTCTCCAAATTTAATCATGTGCTGGGTCACAAAGTAAGCCATAACAGATACAAAAAAATTGAAATAACACCTTGCATCAGGCTACCATGGGTTGCTCACTTCAACAACAGAAACACCAGAAAAACCTATAAACTCATTGAAATTGAAGAATTCTCTACTCAATAATCTTATTGTCAGGGAATAAAGTAAAGAAGGAAGCTAAAGAAATTCAGTGAATATGAAGGCAAAACATATCCAAATTTATGGGATACAATGAAAGTGGTGATAAGAAATTAGAAAATTCTCATACCAGCACTTTAATTGTACACCTGAAAACTCGGAGGAGGAGGAGGAGGAGGAGGAGGAGGAGGAGGAGGAGGAAGAGGAGGAGGAGGAAACAGACACACCAACCAAAGAGAGCAGAAGGTAGGAAATAATCAATATTATGGCTGAAGTCAATCAGTCTGAAGTAAAGAAAACAAGACAAAGAATCAACAAAACCAGATCTGCTTGTGTGAAAAAAATCAACACAATATACAAACTAGACAAGAGACAGAGAAATAGTATCTAAATAAAAAATTCAGTAATGAAAGTGGAAATATAACAACTGGCACTGAAGAACTTCAAAAAATCGTTAGGTCTTACTTAAAAAATCTGTACTCTACAAAATTGGAAAATCCTAATGACATAGATGATTTTCTGTACAGATACCACTTACCAAAGTAAAATAATTATCACACAACTATTTAAACAGCCCTATAGACCCTGAAGAAACAGAAGCAACCATAAGAAGTCTCCCAAAACAAAAACAATAACAACAACAACAACAACAACAACAGCTAAAGCACAGGGTCAGAAAGTTTTAGTGCAAAATTCTATCAGACTTTCAAGAAGAGCTGATACCAATACTCCTCAGACACTTCCTCAAAATAGAAGAGGAAGGAACACCGTCATACTCATTTTATGAGACCACGGTCTCCCTGATACCTAAACCATACAAAGACTCTAGAAAGAAAGAGAAGTTCAGTCTATTTCTCTTATGAACATTGATGCAAAAATACTCAATAAAATACTGGCAAACAGAATTCAGAAACACATCAAAGATATCATCAATCAAGATCAAGTAGGCTGGGGCTGGAGAGATGGCTCAGCGGTTAAGAGCACTGACTGCTCTTCCCGAGGCCCTGAGTTCAATTCCCAGCAACCACATGGTGCCTCACAACCATCTGTAATGGGATCTGATGCCCTCTTTGGGTGTGTCTGAAGACAGCGACAGTGTACTTACATATAAATAAATAAATAAATCTTTAAAAAAAAAGTCAAGTAGGCTTATCCTAGAGATGCAAGGATAGTATTACATGAAAATCTATCAACGTAATTCATCATATACACAAACTAAAATTAAAAAAAGTCTCATGATTATCTCCTCAGATGCTGAGAAAGTTTTTGATAAAATCTAACACTCCTTCATTATAAAAGTATTAGTGAAATCGGGGATAAAGATCACATACCTAAACTTAATCGAAGCAATTTATAGTAACCCAATAGCCAACATAGAACTAAATGGAGAGAAAATGAAAGCATTCCCACTAAAATCAGGAACAAGGCTGCCCACTATCTCCCTATCTATTCAATATAGTACTGAAAGGTCTAGTCATAGCAATAAGACAAGTAAAGGAGATGAAGAAGATACAAATTGGAAAGGATGAAGTCACAGTATCTCTATTTGAGGATGATGCGATCATATACATAATCAAACAAAGAACTACAGCTGAGAAGCATCTTCAGTAAAGTGGCTGGACCCAAAATTAACTCAAAGAAATCAGTAACCCTACTTTATACAAATGATAAACTGGCCAAGAAAGAATTTACAGGCCCAAATAGTATGAAATACATTAGTATAACTCTATAAAAGCAAGTGAAAGATCTATATGACAAGAACTTCAATTCTTGAAGAAAGAAATTTTAGAAGCTATCAGAATATGGAAAGATAACCCATGCTCATGTATAGGTAGGAAAAACATAGTGAAATGCCCACCTTAACAAGTGCTGGTATGAGAATTTTCTAATTTCTTATCACCACTTTCATTGTGTACCATAAATTCAGATATGTTTTGCCTTCATATACACTATCTAGAGATTTGATACAATCTCCATCAAAATTTCAACACAAATTTTATAGACCTTAAAAGAACAATTCTCAACTTCATATGGAAAAACAAAAAACTCAGGTTTGCTGAAACAATCTTGAACAATAAAAGAACTTCAGGAGAAATCATCATTTCTGACCTCAAGCTATACTATAGTGATTTTAAAAAAAAACTTCATATTAGTATAAAAGCAGACATGTTGATCAATGGAGACTGAGAAATAAATGTCCAGATCTGCTTTTATAATACAGTATTTCTGATATAGAAGCCAAAACCATATAATGGAAAAATGAAAGAATTTTGAACAGGTGTTCTGGTTTAAGTGAATGTCTACATATAGTAGAATGAAAATAAATCGATATCTATCATCTTGCATAAAACTCAAGTTCAGGTGGATCAAGGACCTCAACATAACACCTGATACAATAATGTAGAAGAGAAAATAAGACAGGAGAGTGGCAGAACACACATGGCTCAGGCTCTAAGATCAACAATTGCTAAAAAGAACCTCATGAAACTGCAATGCTTCTGAAAGACAAAGGACACTGTCAATAGGATGAAAACCACAGCCTATTGTGAAAGGAACTTCACTAACCATACCACTGAGGGCTAATTTGCAAAATTTATAAAGAACCAAGTAAATTAGATTCCAACAGCCCAAATAACCCAGATAAAAATGGGGTACAGAGCTAAGTAGATAATTCTCAACAAAGGATTCTCTAATGGCCAAGAAAGCAATGTCCTAAAAAAATTTCCAAACTCCATAGTTCAGGGAAATGCATATTAAAACAACTCTGAGCTTCTATCTTATACCTGTCATAATGGCTAAGGTGAAAAAACTCAAGAGATAGCACATGTTGACCAATGTAGATCAAGGTGTGGAGCAAAGGAAACCCTTCTTTGAAGGGAGCCATATTAGATTTGGGCCTGGCTGCTTTGTGACTGCATAGCTCAAGGTGGCTATGGGACTCTGGGCTGTATGGCCACAGATGCTCACCCCTAGGTGGCTGCTGTAAGATTATGAGATTGTTGGACAAAAGCGTCTCCCAGGAAGACCCCGGGAGCAATCACAGTATGTTTCAGCCTGAGCAAAACACTGATGTCCCTGAGCAGATTCCTGAGAAGGGTTCGACCTTTTCAAAGAACATGTCCCTGGAAGACTGTTTAAGGAGGATATCTTTCAGTTTAGTGATTCACCCTATATCCTTGGGCACTTCCCAATACTCCCCCACCCTAAGCTTCAGTTCCCGCTTCTATTCCTGCCTCAGAGCTTTAAATGCTGTATATTTCTCTCAATAAAGGAGACCTTGACAACTGAACTTTTGCTTGGTCTCCTTCTTCTCTTCACCCCCATTGACCCACAGGTAGAAAGCCTCTTCGGGACCCTGAATAACTGGACCTGCTGGACGGGACACTTCATTACTGGAGAGAATATATAAAAGAAAAACAAAACAATATATATATACATACATATATATATATATATAACAAAAATACTATGTATGTATATATAAAAAATCATGATGTATATGTATATATAACATGTATATATGTTCTCTATCTTTATAATATATTATATACACACAAATATATATATTCACAACAAAATATAATATATTATATATACACAACAAAAACACTATATATGTATATATAACAAAATCATGATAGATATGTGTATATAACATGTTTATGTGTTCTCTATTTTATAATATATTATATACACACAAATATATATATATATTATATACACATATAATATATATATATATAAAATGAAAAAATCATCCCCTTTGGAAAGCCACTTTCTACTGCAAGGATAAAATTATTTTTGTGTCCTAATTCTTTTCTTTTTGACACAACAAACAGACAAACAGCACACAAGAAACAGGAAAACAAAAATGGAATCAAAACCAGAGTCCATCAGATAAAACAGTAACAAATCTTATCTTTCTAAAATAATGAATCTTATACAATATATGGCTCCTAACATAATGAAAAAAAATAGAAATAAATTTCAAAATTGAATTCAAATACCTGAAAGAATACTCAGCCTCTCAACTATGACAAATATTCTAGTTTAAAAGCAAATTATTTTTATTAGATATATTTCTCACTTATATTTCAAACATTATTCCTCTTCCTGGTTTCCTGTCCATAAGCCCCCATTCCTTTCCCTCCCCCTCCCCCATACAGGTATTCCCCTATACATCCCCCTTATTTCTCCCCCCTCCACATTCCCCTGCACTGGGGGTCCAACCTTGGCAGGACCAATGGATTCCCCTTCCCCTGGTGCCCTAACAAGGCTATTCTCTGCTACATATGCAGTTGGAGCACTGGGTCAGTCCATGTATAGTCTTTCAATAGTGGTTTAGTCCCTGGAAGTTCTGGTTGGTTGGGATTGTTGTTTTTATGGGGTTGCAAGCTCCTTCAACTCTTTCAATACTTACTCGATTCCCCCCAAGGGGGTCCTATTCTCAGTTCGGTGGTTTGCTGCTAGCATTGACCTCTGTATTGGACATGCTCTGGATGTGTCTCTCAGGAGACATCTATATGCTGCCACTTTCAGAATGGATTTTCTAGCTTCATCAATCTTATCTAGTTTTGGTAGCTATATATATATATGGGCCACATGTGTATCAGGCTCTGAATGGCCATTCCTTGAGTCAGTGATCTAAACTTTGCTTCCATATCCCCTGCTATGGATATTTTGTTTCCCCCTTTTTAAGAATGAGTGGGAGTATCCGCATTTTGGTCATCCTTCTTCTTGAGCTTCCTGTAGTCTGTGGACTGCATCTTGGATAATTCAGCCTTTTTGGCTAATATCCACTTATCAATGAGTGCATACCAAGTATGTTTTTCTGTGATTGTATAACCTCACTCAGGATGATATTTTCTAGTTCATTCCATTTGCCTATGAATTTCATGAAGTCATTGTTTTTGGTAGCTGAGTAGTATTCCATTGTGAGGATGTACCACATTTTTGGAATCCATTCTTCTGTTGAAGGGTATCTGGATACTTTCCAGCTTCTGGCTATTATAAATAACGCTACTATGAACATAGTGGAGTATGTGTCTTTGTTGTATGTTGGAGCATCCTTTGGGTATATGCCCAAGAGAGGTATAGCAGGGTTCTCAGGTAGTGGAATGTCCAATTTTCTGAGGAACCTCCAGACTGATTTCCAGTGTTGTTGTACCAATTTGCAATCCCACCAACAATGGAGGAGTGTTCCTCTTTCTCCATATCCTCACCAGCATCTGCTGTCATCTCAGTTTTTTTTTTTCTTTTTTTCGGAGCTGGGAACCGAACCCAGGGCCTTGTGCTTGCTAGGCAAGTGCTCTAACACTGAGCTAAATCCCCAACCCCTTCAGTTTTTGATCTTAGCCATTCTGACTGGTATGAGGTGGAATCTCAGGGTTGTTTTGATTTGCATTTCCCTGATGACTAAGGATGTTGAACCTTCCTTTAGGTGCTTTTTGGCCATTCAATAATCCTCAGCTGAGAATGTTTTGTTTAGCTCTGTACCCCATTTTTAATAGGGTTATTTGGTTCCTTGGAGTTTAACTTCTTGAGTTCTTTGTATATTTTGGATATTAGCCCTCTATCAAATGTAGGATTGGTAAAGATCTCTTCCCAATCTGTTGGTTGCCGTTTTGTACTAATGACACTGTCTTTTGCTTTACAAAAGCTTTGTAGTTTTATGAGGTCTCATTTGTTGATTCTTGATCTTAGAGCATGAGCTTTTGGTGTTTTGTTCAGGAAATTTCCCCAGTGCCCATGTGTTTGAGACTCTTCCCCACTTTTTCTTCTATTAGTTTGAGTGTATCTGGTTTGATATGAAGGTCCTTGATCCACTTGGACTTAAGTTTGTACATGGTGATAGGAATGGATCGATTTGCATTTTTCTACATGCTGACCTCCAGTTGAACCAGCACCATTTGTTGAAAATGCTATCTTTCTTTCATTGGATGGTTTTAGCTCCTTTGTCAAAGATCAAGTGACTATAGGTGTGTGGGTTCATTTCTGGGTCTTCAATTCTGTTCCATTTATCTATCTGCCTGTCTCTGTACAAATACCATACAGGTTTTATGAATATTGCTCTGTAATACTGCTTAAAGTTAGGGATGGTGATTCACCCAGAAGTTCTTTTTTTGTTGAGTATAGTTTTCTTTACAGACCCTAAGAGAACACAAATGCCAGCCCAAGTTACTGTATCCAACAAAACTTTCAATTAACATAGAAGAAACCAAGATATTCCATGACAAAAACATATTTGCGCAGTATCTTTCTACAAATCCAGCCCGACAAAAGATAATAGATGGAAAACTCCAACACAAGGAGAGAAACAACTACACCATACAGAAAGAAAGAATATAATTACCTCGCAATGAAACCAAAAGAGAGACAAACATAATTCCACCTCTAACAACAAAAATAACAGGAAGTGGCAATCACTATTCCATAATATCTCTCAACATCAATGGACTCAATTTCTGAATAAAAAGACATAGAATAACAGCCTGGATAGGTAAAGAAGACACAGTATTTTGCTGCATTCAGGAAACACACCTCAGAGACAAAGAAAGACACTACCTCAGAGTAAATGGCTAGAAAACAATTTTCCAAGCAAACGGCCTGAAGAAACAAACTGGAGTTGCCATTCTAATATCAGATAAATTGACTTTCAACCAAAAGTCATTAATAAAGATAAGGAAGGATAATTCATATTCATCAAAGGAAAAATCCACCAAGATGAACCCTTAATCCTAAATATCTATGATCCAAATTCAAGGGTACCTACATTCATAAAAGAAACCTTACTAAATCTCAAAGCACAAATTACACCTCATAAGATAATAGTAGGAGATTTCAATACCCCACACTCATCACTGGACAGAACATGGAAACAGAAATTAAACAGAGACGTAGAGAAACTAACAGAAGTTATGAACCAAATGGATTTACCAGATATTTATAGAACATTCCATCCTAAAACAAAAAGGATATATCTTCTTCTCAGCATCTCATGGAACATTTTCCAAAATTGAACATATAATCAGCCACAAAACATGTCTCAACAGATACAGTAAGATAGAAATAATCCCATGCATCCTATCAGATCACCATGTACTAAAACTGGTCTTAATTAACAACAATAATGAGAGAAAGCCCACATATATATGGAAGTTGAACAATGTTCTACTCAATGACAACTTGGTTAAGGAAGAAATTAAAGACTTCTTAGAATTTAATGAAAATAAAGATACAACACTCCCAAACTTATGGGACACAATGAAAGTGTACTAAGAGGAAAACTCATAGCTCTGAGTGCCTGCAAAAAGAAACAGGAGAGAGCATATGTTAGCAGCTTGACAGCACACCTAAAAGCTTTAGAACAAAAAGAAATAAATAAACCCAAGAGGTGTAGAAGGCAGGAAATAATCAAACTCAGGGCTGATATCAACTAAGTAGAAATGAAAAGGCCTATACAAAGAATCAACAAAACCAGGAGCTAGTTCTTTGAGAAAATCAACAAGATAGATAAACTCTTAGCCACACTAACCAGAGGTTACAGAGTGTGTATCCAAATTAACAAAATCAGAAATGAAAAGGGAGACATAATGACAGAATCTGAAAAAATTAAAAACATCATATGATCTGACTAAAAAGCCTATATTCAACAAAACTGGGAAATCTGGAGGAAATAGACAATTTCCTAGACAGATACCAGGTACCAAAGTTAAATCAGGAACAAATAAACCATCTAAACATCCCCGTAACTCCTAAAGAAATAGAAGCTGTTATTAAAAGACTCCCAACCAAAAAGAGCCCAGGTCCAGATGGGCTCAGTGCAGAACTCTATCAGACCTTCATAGAAGACCTCATACCAATACTGTCCAAACTATTTCACAAAATTGAAACAGATGGAGCGCTACCAAATTCCTTCTATGAAGCCACAATTACTCTTGTCTCAAAACCACACAAAGACCCAACAAAGAAAGAGAATTTCAGACCAATTTCCCTTATGAATATTGATGCAAAAATACTCAATAAAATTCTTGCAAACCAAATTCAAGAACACATCAAAATGGTCATCCATTATGATCAAGTAGGCTTCATCCCAGGGATGCAGGGATGATTTAATATACGAAAATCCATCAATGTACTTCACTATATAAACAAACTCAAAGATAAGAACCACATGGTCATTTAATTAGATGCTGAGAAAGTATTTGACAAAATTCAATACCCCTTCATGATAAAAGTCCTGGAAAAATCAGGTATACAAGGCCCATATCTAAACATAGTAAAAGCAAGATACAGCAAACCAGTAGCTAACATCAAACTAAATGGAGAGAAACTTGAAGCAATCTCATGAAAATCAGGGACTAGACAAGGCTGCCCACTCTCGCCCTATTTATTCAATATAGTACTCAAAGTCCTAGCCAGAGCAATCAGACAGTGAAAGGAGGTCAAAGGGATATAAATTGGAAGGGAAGAAATAAAAATATCAATATTTGCAGGTGATAGAATAGTGTACTTAAATTATTTTTGAACTAATTGTGTTAAGAAAAATTAAAATTACCTTCAAATTTTAAAATATGTGAAGAGACAGCTGTGTCCATTGATAGAAGTAGATGGGGCATTATCTCTTAAAATTGTATGTGCATGATCTTTGATCCAACAGTCTCATTTCTTTAGCTCCATCATCAATAAATTTTCTCATATGTGCCCTAAATTTATTTTATTAAGGTTTTATAAAGTCTAAATTTTACATAAATTATATTGTAATGATTATGAGTTGGGAAGATGTGTGATGTGTTTTATTAAAACATACAATATAAATGTGGCATACTGAGATAGAAGGATCTTGATGACAACACATGGGTGAAATTTAAGAGAGAGTACATTTCAGTTCGGTACCATTTATATTTAAATATACATACAGATATATATTGATTTGTTCATGAATTCATAAAGCTGATGGACATCAATCTACTAATATTGCACTACTGGTTTCTCAATGAAATGATAAGATATTGTTTGAGACTTCATCAAATGAATGCCTTTCAACTTTCTTTTCAATGGTTATCCATGTTTTAATTCGGGAACTCATTTTCTTTTTCTGAATTTTTTCCTAACAGGCATGTAAAATATTAAATACTGGTAGTAAATACTTTGAATAATTTAAAAGTATTTATTTTATTATCTCCTAAATATTTCTTTAGAAAGCTTGGCGTTGCTTGGTTTATTTTTCTGCTCACCATTATCAAATTGGTACTTTAGCCAGGTCTGGTTGGCAGGTAGAAGATGCCTTATATTTCTGTTCCCAGGTTTGCTCCCCTGTCTTATCCTTTGTAACTGCCACAGTAAAATTCTGTTTCCTGCTGATTAGAAGCAGACCATCACCAGCTGCTAGAGAAAAAAACTTTCTTGATTTACAAACAGCTTGATTTTTGTAAACAGCTTAAGTATACCCTACAGGATAAAGAGTAAAATGTTAAGTGTAATCTCTAGTTTGATTGGATTCATGTAAAATAATTTTCTGAATTAAAATGAGCTGTGTAAATAACATAAAGCCATCATTATGAAGATGATAGATGAATTTAAGAAGGACATAAATAACTTCCTTAAATAAATATAGGAGAACACAGGTAAATAAGTAGAAGTCCTTAAAGATAAAACACAAAAATCACTTAAAGTACTACAGGAAAACAAAATTAAACAGGTGAAGGAATTAAACAAAACCATCTGGGATCTAAAAAATGAATATAAAAGAATTAAAGAAGACACAAAGGAAAACAACCCAGCAGATGAAAAACTTAGGAAAGAGAACAGGAATCACAGATGCAAGCATCACCAACAGAACACAAGAGATAGAAAAGAGAATCTCAATCTCAGGTATAGAAGATATCATAGACATCAACACAACAGTCAAAGAAAATATAGAAAATCAAAAAGCTCCTAACTCAAAACATTCAAGAAATCCAGGACATGATGACTGACAAGACTGAATGTGAGAATAATAGCTATAGAAGAAAATGAATATTCCAAACTCAAAGAGCCAGAAAATATCTTCAACATAATTATTGAAGATAACTTCTGTAATCTAAAGAAAGAGATGTCCATAAACATAGAACAAGCCTAGAGAACACCAAATACATGAAACCAGAAAAACTTTCCTCCTGTCACAAGATAATCAAAACACCAAATGCACAGAACAAAAAAGGACTATTGAAAACAGTAAGGCAGACCTACTAGAATCACACCACACTTCTCAACAGAGACTCTAAAAGCCAGAATATCTTGGGAAGATATCATACAAACCCTAAAAGAACTATAATGCCAACCCAGGCTTATATATTCAGCAAAATCAATTACCATACATAGACAAACCAAGGCATTCCAAATTGAAACCAAATTTAAACAATATCTTATCATTAATCCAGAACTGCAGAAGAATAGAAGGAAAAATCCCACACAAGGAAGGAAACTACACCCAACAAAAACTAAGAAATTAATCTTTTTACAACAAACCCAAAAGAAGAGAGATGCAAATATAATTCCACCTCTAAAAAACGAAAATAACAGGAAGCAACAATCATTTGTCCCTAATACCTCTCAACATCACTGGATTAAATTCACTAATAAAAACACATAGGCTAACAGACTGAATACATAAACAGGACCCAGCATTTTGTTGCATATAGTGAACACACATCAGTGACAAAGACAGACACGACCTCAGAATAATAGGCTGGAAAAAAAAGTCAAGCAAATGGTCCCAAGAAACCAGCTGGAGTAAACATTCTAGTAGCCAATAAAAGTGACTTTTGACCAAAAGTTATCAAAAAACATGGACACTATATACACATCAAAGGGAAAGTCTACCAAGCTGAACTCTCAATTCTGAATATTTATGCTCCAAATGCAAGTGTACCTACATTTGTAAAAGAAACATTACTGAAACTCAAAGCACATATTGAACACAACAACAGTAGGAAATTTCAACACCCTATGTTGAAATGGAGAGATCATAGAAACTGAAACTAAACAGGGACACAGTGAAACTAAAAGAAGTTATGGACCAAATAGATTTAAAAGATAGCAATAGAATATTTCACCCTAAAACAAAAGAATACACCTTCTTCTCAGCACCTCATGGTACCTTCTCAAAAATTAACCATGTGATAGGCCACAAAAGAACCTCAACAGATATAAGAATGCTGAATTACTCCCATGTATTCCATCAGCCCACCACAGACGAAGGCTGATCTTCAATAATGACAACAACAGAAAGCCCACATACACATGGAAGGCAAAGAAATATCTACTCAATGATAACCTGGTCAGGGAAGAAATAAAGAAATTAAAGTCATTTAGAATTTAATGAAAATGAAGGAATAACATATCCAAACTTATAAGACAAATGAAAGCAGTGCTAAGAAGAAAACTCATAGCTCTGAGTGCCTCCATAAGGACATTGGAGAGATCATACACTAGCAGCTAAAGAGCACATCTAAAAGTTCTAGAAAAAAAAAGAAGCATATACATATATATATATATATATATATATATATATATATATATATATATATATACAAGAGGAGTAGACTACAGGAAATAATCAAATTCAGAGCTGAAATCAGCCAAGAAGTAACAAAGAGATCTATACAAACAATCAACAAAACTAAGAGCTGGTTCTTTAAGAAAATCAACAAGACCAGTTAGGGTTAGAGTTAGGGTTAGAGTTAGGTTAGGGTTAGGGTTAGGGTTAGGTTAGGTTTAGGGTTAGGTTTAGGGTTAGGTTTAGGGTTAGGGTTACAGGTCACAGAGACAGTGTCTAAATAAACAAAATAAAAAATAAAAAGGGAGACATAACAACAGAAACTGGGGAAATTCAAAAAATCATCAGATCTTACTACAGAAGTCTATATTTAAGAAAACTGGAAAATATAGGTGAAATGGATGATTTTCTAGAGAGATACTAGGCTCCAAAGTTAAATCAGTGTCAGATAAACCATCTAAACAGTCCCATACCACCTAAGGAAATAGAAATAAAAGCAGTCATTAGAAGACTCCCAATCAAAAACAAAACAAATCAAAACAACAACAGCAACAACAAACAAAACAAAACAAAACAATACCAGGGCCGGATGGTTTTAGTGCAGAATTCTATCAGACTTTCAAAGAAGACCTAATACCAATATTTCTCAAACTATTCCACAAAATAATAACAGAGGAAACCCTACCCAATTCTTTCTAGGAAACCACAGTTACACTGATACCTGAAAAACACACACACACACACACACACACACACACACACACACACACACACACACACACAGCGAACAAAAAAAGAGAACTTCAGACCAATTTCCCTTAGGAATTTAGAAATATCAATGCAAAAATATTTAATAAAATTCTCACAAATAGACTCCAAGAACACATCAAAGAATCATTTACCATGATCATTTAGGCCTCATCCAGGAATGCAGGTTTGTTTCAATATATAAAAATCCATCAATGTAATCCACTATGTAAACTCACTAGCATCTTATTAGACACTGAAAAAAATCCCATTAAAATCAAACAAGACAAATCTGCATACTCTTTCCCTTCCTATTCAACATAGAACTCAAAGTCCTAGCCAGAGCAATAAGACAACAAAACGAGACCAAAAGTCAATATATCACTAATTGCATTTGATATGATAGTATACTTAAGTGACCCCAAAAGTTTCATCAGAGAACTACTAAGCCTGATAAACAACTTCAGTAAACTGGCTGGATATAAAATTTTCTCAAACAAATCAGTAGCCTTCCTCTACTCAAAGAAAAAACTGGGCTGAGAATGAAATTAGGGAATAAGACCCTTCACAATAGTCTCAAATAATATAAAATATTATATTTGTGTGACTCTAACTAAGCAAGTGAAAGATCTGTATGACAAGAATGCTAAGTCCATAAAGAAAGAAATTGAAGATCTCAGAAGATAAAAAGACCTCCCATGCTCATGGATGCAGGATTAATATAGTAAAAATGGCCATTTTATAAAGAGCAATCTATAGATTCAAAGCAACCCCCATCAAAATTCCAACTCAATTCTTCAGAGAGTTAGAAAGAGCAATTCTCAAATCCATTTAGAGTAAGAAAACATCCATGATATCAAAAACTATTCTTCACATAAAATAACTTCTCAGGGAATCACCGTGTTTGACATCAAACTGTACTGTAGAGCAGTAGTGGTAAAAACTACAGGGTATTGATATAGAGACAGGGAGGTAAATCAGTGGAATAGAATTGAAGACCCAGAAATGAACCCACAAACCTATAATCACTTGACTTTTGACAAAGGAGCCAAAACCATTCAGTGGAAAAAAGAGCATTTTCAACAAATGGTGCTGGTTCAACTGGCAAGCTGCATGTAGAAGAATGCAAATTGATCCATTCTTATCTCCTTGTAAAGTTCTAGTCCAAGTGGATCAAGGACCTCCACATAAAACCAGATACACTGTATCTAATAGAAGAGAAAGTGGCGAACAGCCTACAATACATAGGCACCAGGGAAAATTTCCTGAACAGAATACCGATAGCTTTTGCTCTAAGATCAACAGTCAACAAATGTGACACCATAAAATTGCAAAGCTTCTCTAAGGCAAAGGACACTGTCAATAGGATGAAACATCCCCCCACAGATTGAGAAAAGATCTTTACCAATGCTACATCTGATAGAGGGCTAATATACTATGTATACAAAGAACTCAAGAAATTAGACTCCAGAAAATCAAATAACCCTATTCAAAACGAACCTGAGATTCCACCTTATGCCAGTCAGAATGGCTAAAATCAAAACCTCAGGTAACAACACATGTTGGCAAGGATGTGGAGAAAGATGAACACTCCTCCATTGCTGGTGGGACTACAAACTGCTAAGATTACTTTGGAAATTAAACTGATAGTTCCTGAGAAAATTAGGGATAATTCTACCTGAGGATCCAGCTATTCCATTCCTGGGCATATACCCAATAGATGCTCCATCATATAACAAGGACACGTGCTCCACTATGTTTATAGCAGCCTTGCTTATAATAGCCAGAAGCCAGAAACAACCCATATCCTTCTCAACAGTAGAATGGATACAGAAAAATGTAATACAATTACACAACGGAGTACCACTTAGTTATTAAAAACAATGACTTCATGAAATTCACGGGCAGGTCGATGGAACTAGAAAGTATCATCCTGAGTGAGCTACTATAGACATAAAAGAACACATATGGAATATACTCACTGATTATTAGCCAAAAGGCTCACAATGCCCATTATACAATCCACAGACCATATAGAGCTTAGGAGGAAGGAAATCCAGGGTGTGGATGCTTCAGTCCTGCATTAAGAGGGGAATAGCATGATCATGGGAGGTGGAGGGAGGGAGGGACCTGGGAATGAGAGAGGAAGGGGAGGAAATAAGGAGGTAGTATCAGGTACTGGAGGGTCAAGAGTGAGGTACAGAGTGTCAGGGTTAACTCTAACTCTGTGTCCACTCTACAACAATGTAAGGCCACTCAGGGAGGCAGGACATGGGACATTGACTGTGCTTACTCCACACCTTCAACTGGCATGTGTCAAGCTATAGGGAAGCCACAGGACAACACTCTGGGGTTGGTAAGCACAACCTGAGCACAGAACACAGCCAGAGCCAGACCAGGACCTTCTGGTTCTCAGGCTCTCCCACACCAAGGCGCTGATGGATGCTGTAGAAGAGCTGAGAACAGAGTGGGGCACACAGGCTGGATCGAGCCCAAGGCAGAGGGGGAAAAAGGGGAGTTTCTGCTGGTCCAGGGAGAGAGTCCTTGGCTTGACATCAGTAGGCTTGGTTTGGCTTGGGGGTGGTGGCTGGGAACAGAAAGAGGACTTCAACAGGAGATTAGATGGTGGCTCTGTAAATTAAGGCCTTCTCCATAGCTCACCATGGTGGATCCCAATGAAAAGAAGGAATCCATGGTTTTAAGGCATTTATTGTCATGACGGAAAGTGGATGAGTAAAGTCATACCACACTTCTTAGGATGGGCCTGAGATTAAATACCTTTTGCAGGGAGGAGTGTCTGGGAAGGTTATTGGCTAAGACTCCAGGCCTTTTGTACCTCTTTATAATAGAAATTTGTCTTGAGTCTATATGACCTGTGGTCATGCCCTCTACCTTTGGAGGGGCTTTGGATGTTGCCCTTATTTGACAGATGGCCACAAATCTATGGGGGAGGAGGGCTGTAATTAGTTACAGGGCCTTTGTTCCCTGGGAATCAAGTGAAACACTTACCATCCCTTCAGGGTCATGGGGGTTTCTAGCCTTACCTCAACTAGGAACCAGGCTGCCTTTCACGGTCCCACATCTCTCCCTTTTCCTTTTTTTTTTTTCTTAAAAGAAGGCATCACTGGAGTGACTGTCATTTGCAGTGAAAAATTGGGGTGTGGTAGAAGTATCAAGAAAACACTACATAGGCCGGAAGGGTAGCACAACTAAGCCAGAGGGGTAAGGAAGGATGAGGGTGAGGACTGGGAAGATAAAGGATCACTGAACCAAGTAATTGTTCTGTGAGTTATATAGTTTGTGAGGGTATTAACATTGGTTTTAAACAACAGTGGATTAATCTAGCTAGGCATCATGTTTTCCTTACTATCATGTAACTTTTCCCAAGTTCAGTAGCCATTTGGCTTAGGCAAGAGAGTTTATCTGTAACTGGAAGGTCCCAAGTCTGTCCTCTGTGGGTCTCAGCTTATGTCTCGGGAGTCTTTAGTCAGAGGAAGTGTCTGGAGGAAGGCAGCTTTGTTGTCCCAGGCAGGTCTGAGGAAATGGTGTTCAGTCTCAGCTGGATCTGTGAGAGCAGCACTGTAGATAACCCTGTAGGGTAATAATAACAGAGGAGCAGAATCCCAGCAGGGGGATGTCTACATAGGGTGGGTATCGTGTTTAAAGCCTGTACTGGTTCGCTTTGGAAGCACATCATGGTCTGCTGTTATGATCCTAAAAAACAGGGGTGTTAGAAGAATTTATTCTTGGAAGGCATCCTTTAAGTCTGTTTTAGACGGCTGAGGAAGAGAATACGATGTTCATTATGTATCTGAGAGAGGCAGTAACAGCTTTTCTGTAAAAGGAAACTTGTTGTTAATTAAGGATTAAATAATGGTTATCAGTATAGTTGGCTTGACCTGTGGGAGTAGACTTTTAAATCTTAAAGGAAATGTAAACAAATTGAAATTCGTTTTGGACATAAGTCATGAATACTTGGGATGAAAATAAACATTTAATAAAAGAGCATGAAAAGCTTAGCTTGAGAAGCATGAACATTGTCTTAGGTGTTCCTGTTAGGGAAAACAAGCATTTAAATAAAGCCTGATAGCTTTTGGGTTTCAGGTATGTTTTTCTGTTGTCTTTGGCCTAGGTGCAGGGTTAGAAAGGCCTCTTTATGCTATGGCTGTGTGCTCTAGCAAACAGGTCCCCTTGTTTTCTTCATTTGTTTTTTTCTTGGCTGGTATATCCTAAGTATAGAGTAGGAGATGAAAGGCCAACTTCGAAGAAAAGAAGCATAGAGTCTTGATAGCACAGTCAGGGACACAGAGGCAATACCCTTAGTAGCTGTGTTTCTAGCCCCAGCTGCAGCAGTCCCTGGCCAGTGCAACAGGGCTAGGGTGGATCTAGGTTTTTGGCCTGCAGAGGACCTCAGGGAACCTAGGGTTGGGCCCTGGCTGGCAGTCAGGGGAAGCAGAGAGTTCAGGGCAGGCTTGTCCTCTGAAAGGTAGCTCTATTAGCTGTATAGGAGCCTTTAGTGTGGGGAGGGGCAGAGAGTGGAGGCTAGTTGCCCCCGTGGTAGAGCAAGCTACCAGGAACTCTTGGAGAGAGAGAGAGAGAGGGAGGGAGGGAGAAGGGAATAGGGGAGGGGAGAGAAGGAGAGAGATCAGAGAAAGGCCTAGGTCAGGGGTTACTCAGTCTTTGAGTTCTGATGTGGGTCTCTGTGGGTGAACAGCTGGCAGTACACTTCAGCTGGCTTTGTCCCATATTGGTAGCACCAGTTGTAGGGTTAGTGTGTGTGTGTGTGTGTGTGTGTGTGTGTGTGTGTGTGTGTGTGTGTGTGTTTCCAGTGTCTACTCTGCCACAAGGCACAGCTGCTGCTTGGGGAGGCAGGAAGCAGGGAGTTTGATTGTGCTTACCCCATCTGGTTCTCAGGTTCTCTGACACCCATGTACCACTGGATGCCTAAAAAGAGCTGAGAATGGATTGGGGCCTGCATGCTGGATCTTGTCTGGGCCTAGGGGGTCGGGGGTCAGGGTGGAGATAGGAGCTCCAGCTGGTCTTGCAGAGAGAGAGAGTCTTTAGCCTTACATTACCAGGCATGAGCTTGGCTTGACTGCAGTGGCTGGGGATACAGAGAGGACTGGATCTAGCTCAGGATTAGGGTGGGTGTGGGGTGAAGAGAGAGCTCTGGCTGGTCCGCCAGGAAGAAAGTCCTTGGCTTAACTGCGACAGGCTTGGTTTGGATTGGTGGTGGTGGCTGGGAGCGCAGAAAGGCCTTCTACTGGAGATTATATGGCTGATCTGTAGGCGAGAAGGGGAGACAGAACCTGTAGAGAATACTCCATCAGATGGGCGTGGCCCCGGGTCGAGGGATGAGGCCACACACCTATCTCAACTTTTTAACCTAGCAATGTTTCTGTCCACAGGAATAACACGGGGAAAGATGGAGCAGAGACTGAAGGAAGGGCCACCGGGGCCTGCTCCACCTGGGGATACATCCTGTCTGCAGACACCGAGCCCAGACACTGTTGCTGCTGCCAAGAGGTACTGGCTGACAGGAACCTGGTGTGGCTGCTCCTTGGGAGGTTTAGCCAGCAACTGATTGATGCGGATGTGGATGCTTGGAGCCAACCATCGGACTGAGCTCAGGAACACGAATGGGGGAGCTGGCAGAAGAACTGGAGAAGCTGAGGGGATTGCAACCCCATAGGAAGAACAATATCACCTGGCCAGACCACCCAGTGCTCCCAGGAGTATACAGAGAGAGACCCATTGCTCCGGACACATAGGTAGGAGAAGATGGCCTTGTCGACATCAATGGGAGTGGAGATCCTTGGTCCTGTTGAGGTTTCAAAGAGATGCTAGAGGTGTGGGGTAGGAGAGGGAGGGTGTGTGGGGGAGCACCCTCATAGAGGCAAAGGGGAGGGAGAAGGAGGTGGTTGTGGGAAAGGGGGCTTATGGAGTTATAACTTGGAAGTGGGATATCATTTAAAATGTAAATGAATGAAATGATTAATAAAAATAAAAATAAAAACCCATAATTAATCATAAGGCTATAATCATATTCCTGTTCCCAGGAATTATTATTTATAAGGATAAAAATATTGTGTAATTTGTTTAAATATTTTTGTCTCCCACATACATGTTCTTGATTTCTGATGGTCTTTTAATGAAATTTTTTACAAAAGCACTTAAACAATTGTTCCCTATATTATCTATCATCTAGACTTTATTTCTGCACTTTTGGACTCTCTCTGTTTCGTATTTATTTATAAGCCTCATAATAACTAACATAGAACCTTCTGTACATAATTTTACATTAAAATTAAATTAACAACTGAATAACAGATGAAAAGAGACTGAAAATAACATAAAAAGTAATGGGAAATCAGAGCTTAATTTCAGTCTAATCAGCACCCAGATTGAGCATTGCCTTAAAAATAAAACCATGAGGGGAGAAGTATCTTCCACACGAGAGGATTGCTACACTCAGGAACTCAAAGCATCTTTGCTGCCCACAGAAATCCTTCACCAGATCTAGACAAGCAACCTCCTAGCTTCCAGCCCAAACTAAGAAACAATTGACAGTTGATGCTTTCAGGGTTGGAAAAGTCATTTTTCTTTAAAGGTGTAGCTGCTCTTTGAACCACCATCCAGTAAATGGCCTGCCACTCATCAGAAAAGGAACAGCCATTATTAGATATGTTGGGGTATTAAATTAAATTAAATTTTTAAAAGGATATATGACCTTAAAGGGAAATCTGTAAAGACTGGATCTGGGATGAGTTAAGAAGAGTAGCTGAGAATGAATTCAACTAAAATACATTCTGTGGAATTCTCAAAGAATTAAAATGTGGTTGATATTTAAAAAACATCAACTCACTAGACCACCCAAAGCTCCATGAGACCAAACCACCAAACCAAGAAGAGAACCATGATTCCAGATACATATGTAGCAGAGAATGGCCTTATCTAACATCAGGGGGAGGAGAGACCCTTGGTCCTCTGGAGGTTGATGTCCCCAGGTAGCCGGATGCTAGAGCAGTGAGTCAGGGTTGGGTGAGTGGGTGGAGGAGCTCCTTTGTAGAGGAAAAGGAGAGCGGTGAGAGGGTACATGGAGGGGACTGTGGAGAGGTAACCAGTAAGGGGGATATCATTTGAAATATAAACAAATAAAATGATTAGTAAAAAAATCCAAAAAAAAACTAATTTTCAGGTAAAAAAATTCATTATGATGGTCATAGCCATTCAAAAAAATGAAAACAAATAACCTAATAAAGTAAAAGTGCAAAATATATTAATGATTCTATAAAAAAATTTCTCCAAAAAATTTAAAATGTCATTTTATCCAAGGTGAAAAAGCATGCTACAGTCACGTGGAAAAGGGAAAAGACTCTGCGTGTTCTGAGTTTCAATGGACTTGAAAACTTTCTAGTAGTAAATTGTATTGTATCTGGACCAGAGTAAACAGTTAGAAGGTGAAACAGTATAAGGAGATTTTCATTACTTGTTTAACCACTACTGATTTCTCATTGATCTGCTAAGCTTAAATATGTTTCAAATTGTAACATATATGTTGGCTTAATGTCATTGTGTGCTATAAAGATTATTGTGTTATTTAGATGCTGGTTTCTGTGTTCCTATATCTGGTTGCAATCTGGACATGACACTGTGATGCTTAGTCTAAAAATCTCCTCTCCTAGTATTGTGTAAATATTGCTCCCCAATTATCTCTGTTTGGTCAATAAAAAGTTGGCCACCCAAAGACTGAATGGAGGAGATAATAGGGATCCCAGAGAGGGAAGAAATGAGGGAAGAAGGAGTTTTTCTGCCCTGAGGTGGGTATCCAGGGGCTATCATGAGATTATACATGGAGCAGAGGAAGTCAGATCAATACTCAAATGCAGATATTTGAGGGATTTTTTTTTCTAGGAAATAGCCAGATTCGTTTAAATAATTAGAATAGATTAATATCTGCTCAGTTATTGTGCCTTAAAGTTTGATGAATAAATCTAATAGTCTCTGTCTCAATATTTGGGAGCTACCTGGGTGAAGGGAAAAACTGACACTTCTAAATTAGCATTAACACATATGTGTGTTCAGCCCAGTATGGTTCTCCTGGCTGTTGATAGAGACTGGGCCTCCTGTTGTTCAGAGAAAGCAAATGACCCTCTGTCTGAATTTCAGATGCCTTGGACTATCATTTAGTCAGCATACATATAGTGATCCATAAAAAATTGTCTTTAGAATTTTGAACACCTACATTCAGTCTCACACAAATTTGGGGAAAACAGAAAATCTATAATAATGGATAAATGTGCCTTTTGAAAGCATGTCTTTCTTGGTGATATTGCCAGTATCAAGAATATAACTTAAGCTTTCTAAAATTCAGGTAATTTTAACTATTACCACAGAAGCAACCTTTATTTTTAAATTCATTTTTCAGTCGTAAGTCAACCTACTCTTCAGAATAATTATTCTCACTGTCCTATTCCTCAACTCATTTACACTGTCTGTTTCTGAACAAGGAAGTCAGGGAACGGAAGGGATGCAAGGCAGGAATCTGAGGCAGAAACCGAATCAGAGAAAGTAGAAAGCCCTGCTTTGCTGGGTTTACCTTGCATTGCCAACCCTAGTTTTTTCTCCATCTTTATTAACTTGGGTATTTCTTATTTACATTTCAGTTGTTATTCCCCTTCAGGGTTTCTGGGCCAACATCTCCCTAACCCCTTCCTCTCCCCTTCTCTATGGGTGTTCCCCTCCCCATACTCCCACATTACTGCCCTCCCTCAAACACTGACCTTCACTGGGGTTTCAGTCTTGCCAGGGCAAGGGCTTCCCCTTCCACTGGTGCTCTTACTAGGCTATTCATTGCTACTTATGAGGTTGGAGCCCAGGGTCAGTCCATGTATAGTCTTATAGGAAGTGGCTTAATCCCTGGAACCTCTGGTTGGTTGGCATTGTTGTTCGTATGGGCTCTCAAGCCCCTTCAAGCTCTTCCAGTCCTTTCTCTGATTCCTTCAACGGGGATCCCGTTCTCAGTTCAGTGATTTAATGATGGCATTCGCCTATGTATTTGCTGTATTCTGGCTGTGTCTCTCAGGAGAGATCTACATCCGGTTCCTGGCCTGCATACTTTTTTAAACAACTCAGAACCACCTGTCCAGCCATCCCATGTGATCCATGGCCCCAATGTCAGTCATTAATCAAGAAAATGCCCTATTGATTAGAGGCGTTTTCTCAATTGGAATTCTACTCCCCAGGTTATTATAGTCTGTGTCAAGATGAACAATAAAAACATCAGCTACAACAAAACTACAATGAAATATCAGAACAGTTGCCATACTTATAAGAAATGGCATTGGTAAAACAATGTGGACATGTGTTGTAACTGTTATAATTTGCAGATACCTGATTACCCTTTCACAATTTTATAATAATATTAGACAGAAAAGAGGTCAGGACAGAGGTCAGAGATAACTGAACAACACTAATAGGTATGGGGAGATATCTTTACATCATGAGTCAAGTCTATGACAGATTGCAGTTGAATATATCTCTTATCTTTTAAGCCTAGCATATAATTCCACATGTATTAATCAATATGTTATTATAACCTAATGTGTTATAGGGTAATTAAATATTTGAATCTAAGTTCTCAAGTTATGGTGTTCACACATATTAATGACACTATGAAAAAGAATTGTTATAATTATGCCCCTTGTAAAAAATGCATTGCTTAGATTTTCATTTCATTGTTTCATGAGTGTTTTATAATAATAGCTGTGCTTTGATTAAAATACTATAGTAATGAAAACAAATACTTCAGTAAAAGGAGTTAAATAGCTATAATTAAATAAGGAACAAATGAAAAATTTAAGAACCATAATAAATGTAGAGAAGACTCAGCTTTTTGAAGTATATATAACAATTACAGACTTCCAAATTTAAATTAGTAACAGAGAAGCAGTGCATAATTTTTTTAACAAACTAGAACCATATGGAGTACTACAAATTATTAAAACCAAAGAGGAAGTTTCTAGTTGGCATGTTTTGCATATTTCTTAATCCTTTAGGTGATAAAACATCAACTTACAGTATATTTTTAAAAAACAGTTATCTCGTGCTGCTATTACTAACTGTGTAGACAGCAGTCAGTCAATCCTTCATATTATTTTATGCAGTTACCTGAATAGTATAGAAAATGTCTGATCTCAGAATAGATGGGATAGGCCAGCACAGAGAACTTCTCAAAGAAGCATGAAAGGGAATTTTTTTCATAAGAAATTTTTTTTCAGAGCTTTAGGAATATGAAAGTGCAATGAGGCTAGCTAAAATTCTTCTTGACTTGTTAACCAAGAGAGCTATTTAACTCCCCCATGGGTTTTACTTTTTTAAGGTATTGTAACAGTATGTATCTGAAAAGTAAAAGAACAACCTTGCCAAAATAGAATGACTTAATTATCATGTATTAGATTAGTAGTGGCCTACCATAAACCCTGTCCTTTTAGATTGTAAAATAATTTATAACAAAAACCAAACTATTGTTTTTCTCTAAAATCATTAGTTTATATCTTCTAATACCCACATCAAAATTTGCAAATATAGCTCCAGTAAAGATGTCTTTATCCCACTTGGGAGGAAGAAGAAAGCAACCATGGATGGGAGGAGGGAAGGAGAGACCTAGGTGGGAACAAAGACAGAAAGGGAAGAGGGGAATATGATCAGGTATTGGGTGGAGGGTCATGACTAAAGCTCTGAGGGCCAGCAAAAAGAATAGGGGACTCCCCAGAATGTAGCAGAGACCTGAGAGGTGAGAGACTCACAGCAGTCATAGGGAGGGACCTTAGATGAAATGCCCTACAGTGAGGAGAGGCAACTTGTAGAGCCCACCTCCAGCAGAAAGACAAGGCATCAAGTGAGGGATGGAATTGCCATCCTACAGACAAAACTCTGACCCTTCATTGTTCCTGTCTGAAAGAACTACAGGGACAAAAATGGGTAAGAGCCTGAGGAAAATGTCCAGTGACAGGCCCAAATCGGGATCCAGCTCAAGGAGAGGCCCCAAGGCGTGACATTATTACTGATGTTATGGTGCACTTAGAAACAGGAGCCTAGCGTGACTGCTCTCTGAAAAGCCCAACGAGCAGCTGAAAGATTCAGATGCTGATATTTACATCCAACCAATGGACAGAAACTGGTGATCCCTATGTTTGAATTAGGGAAAAGCTGGAAGAAACTGAGGAGGAAGGTGACCCTATAGAAGGACCAGCAGTCTCAATTAACCTGGACCACTGAGAGTTCTCAGACACTGGGCAACCAACCAGGAAGTATATCCTAGTTGATATGAGGCCCCCAACACATATACAGCAAAGGACTGCCGGTTTGGACTTAGTAAAGAGAAGATGCACCTAACCCTCAAGAGACTGGAGGGGCCCCAGGGAGTAGGAAGTTTTGGTGTGGTGGGGGGTGGGAACATCCTGGTGATGATGGGGAAAGAAGGTATGGGATGGAGCAGTCAGAGGGTAGCCGGGGATGGGGATCAAATCTGTACTATAAAAGAAAAAAGACTCAATAAATAAAGAACTAAAAAATGTTTGCAAATATGGGTGTCAACTATTGAAAGGAAAAATGTTTCAAAGAATTTGAAACTTCTGCATTCCAATGTCATCAGAACATATGACTTCTCTCTTTTTTTTAAATTGGAAATTTCTTATTTACATTTTAAATGTTATTCCCTTTCCTGGTTTTTTGTTCATAAGTCCCCTATCCCATTCTCTCTACATTCTATTATAAGGGTGTTCCCCCTCCCCAATCGCCCCCCCTTCCCACCTCCTTGCCCTGACATTCCCCTGCCCTGAAGGATCCAGCCTTGGCAGGACCAAGGGCTTCTCCTCCCATTGGTGCCCAACAAGGCCATCCTCTGCTACATATGCAGTTAGGGTAATAGGTCTATCCATGTGTACTCTTTGGATGATGGTTTAGTCCCTGGGAGCTATGGTTGGTTGGTATTGTTCTTATGGGATTGCAAGCCCCTTCAACTCCCTCAATCCTTTCTCTATTTCCTCTGATGGCTACCCTATTCTCAGTTCAATGGTTTGCTGCTAGCACATATGTAATATAGAAACATCAATATCCCTGATTGAAAACTAAATCAGAAACTGAAAATACAATTTGTAAATAATTTAAGTATGTGGCTTTTAATGCATTTAATATCCTTTAAGATTCATTAACAAAGATAAATAGTTGTTGAATTTGAATGATACCAGTAGCATTTAAGTATCTTCTCTATTTTGTTTTACTTGCAGTAATATCTTCCTAATAATATACAAAGAGTCATGTTCAAAGCCAGATCACAGGTTGCATTAAGCAAATTTGAAGGGAAATATTAGTTCTTTAGCATTTGACTTCAGAATCTGATGTTTTGGCATCTTAATTTAATTATTCTTTGAATGCATAAAATATTGCATGCTTTCTCGTGAAGATTAGAAGACATATAAAACCAATGCTTAAAAAAGTACTTCTCCTATACTTAGTCTTTTTGACACATGATCCTATTCTAAATATATTCTGACATTTTCTGATTATAGGTTGAGAGGTATCTTCATCAGAGATAATGTGTCTCCATTTTGTATTTACATAATTTTAAAGTTTTTTCTTTTTATTTCTTTTTTTTTGAATTTTCTCCTAAATTTCCAAAATACCCTTTGGGTTTTGTCAAATTCATGGTGACTAGACACATTATGGTGAATGTGGGAAAGACTACAAGGCCTCAATTTTCCAAAAAAAAACCAAAAAACAAAACAAGAGCAACTAAGGAATATTGAGGATGGGAGAAATTGCTTTCCTTGGGGAAAAGTACACCTTATCCAATAACAAACAGTGAGCCTAGAAACATGCATGCAGGTACCATTTTATATACTGAGCAGGTTACATTTCTGTATATGTGTATATATTCATATAATTTATACAATGACTTTTAACAACTTAGTTTTTGAAAAAAAGAGATACAAAGATATAGCAATTTTAGAGATAGTAATTGGTAAGCCCAAAGGATGCTTGAATTACTACAAAAAGTAAACTCGAAGCGCTCATGTTCCAGGGATTACCGAGTTATAGAGCATAGTAGGTGGTAAATGAACTAATAAAGTACATAATATAGTTGTATGCTGGAGTCCAAGTGTTAAGTATTAAAATAACATTTAGCATTAAGAGTGTAGTAATTTATATAAATAGTTGGCAAGAGGAGAATACGTTATGCTATAATAGAAATAATAGCAGATAGTCACAGTATTCATGTCATCTTGGTAGCCTGAAATTTTATATGTTATCTGGAAAATAGAAAATTCATATATGTGAAATGGTATAAAACAAAAGAAAATACAAAGTAAACTTGATTCTCTGTGGTCTGAGCTCTAGGAGATGGTCATTTTCAGGAATATAATTAAGTTCCAAATTAAGCGATTCTCTAAGATTAATTTCTAGTTGAATAGTGACAGATTTGCTCACAGGCAATTTAATAATCTTTCTTTTTTAAATCAAGATTCCATCATTCTTTCTTCAGTAACCAAGCAGCACAACCTCCCTGCATGTTCTAGAATAGTTTCCGTAGCATAGACCACTACTGTCCTCAATGTTAGGTTATAACCTCACACTTATTTCAGGAATTATTCTACCCTTGTGACCTCAGTTTTCATATTTGTAGAAAATCCTTCCTATTCCTTTTGACACAGTCAAATCTCCCCTGTGACTCTCATGTTTTCTAGTTTTAGCATAAAAATGTTCCTTTTCTAAAGCTTGATTTTTCTATCTCTAAGCAGTTTCAATACTGCTCTCTTTACTTGTTAAATTTAAAGTTCAGTGAAATAAAAGCTACCTCTGTAGCTTTTCATTTCCTTTTTAAAATAGCATAAATTGTGTGCATAATTGATAATCAAAAATTTCATGTTTTATTATATTCATTAGTTAGTATCTTTCCCTCTCTCTCTTCCTCCTTCCTCTTCTTACTCCTTTCTCTCTGTGTTTGTGTATACGTTATTCTCTGATTGATCTTGCCTATTTAAATTTTTTAATTATTCTTAGAAAATTTCACATAAGATATTTATATCACATTAAATCACTTAAATTTCCCTGGCTCCTCAGTCAACCTGCACAGTTTCATGTTCTTTCTCTTTCTCCAACAAACAAACTTCGAGTATCTTCATATCTATAGGAATGACTTTTGTCTACTTCTCCTCCTTCACACTGGGACTTCAAATGGATTGATATGTGTAGGTTGTATGAATCTTGTCAGTGTCTTCCATCATGTGACACAATCTATCCACATCTTGCGTTCTACACACACACACACACACACACCACCACCACCACCACCACCACCATCACCACTACCACCACCACCACCACCACCCCACACCACACCACACACACACACCTTGAGGAGAATGGTTTATAAAGATATCCCATTTATGAGTGAGTGCTCTAAAGTTTCTTACTCACTGTATAGTCCATATATAGGTCTCAGTAGTTCCCATTGATTTTAGGAGAAGCTTCTCTCATGTGGTCTAAGTAATGCACAGCTTTATAGGTATAGCAATATTTCATTGATAGTTGTATTATCTCTATGTTTGTGTAGAAGAGTAATAGTAGTATAGTCCCCCTTGGTCCAAAAGCTATCTAGTATAAAATTCTTAGCCTCATTGACAGCATCAGGTATTGGTTCCATCTCATGAAATAACATATAAACCTAATAAAAAATAAACAGCCATTTTCTTCAGTCCTCCATTTATTTAGTGGCATTTAAATTTTCCCTTGTTCAGTTTTGAAGAACAAGATTATCTGTTTTAACTACTTTATCTCATCATTGAAATTGTGGTAACTTTTGTTCAGTAATTCGAGCTTTCAAAGAACTTCCGATTATAGTTGCCATTACTCTCATTCTCAGTATTCCATACACCTCCTCATCTTATGCAGTGAGCATCTACTGAATTACTGAATTGCTATAGTAGGTTACCCACTGGTCTTTCTGTTCGTTCACTTTACCACCTAGTTATTCTTATTTCATTTAGCATTCCCATTCATCAATTCATTATTAATACTAATGCTTAACTGGCCTAAGCATATACTATGAGTCACAAAGTGTTTGTGTGATATGCATCTGACCTTATTGCTTTAAATGTATTCTTTGACAATAAATGCATACAATTTAATATAATTAATATGGCCCTAATTTTCCCATGCTAAACTTCTCCTAAGCCCCATTTACAGTGTCTCATATTCTTTTCAACTTCATGACTCCCTTTAATAGTTTTATTAATTATTTGCTGCTAATAATTATTGCTGATCATATGTGTATGTGTGCCTGGGCATCTATTAGAGAGTGGACATACCAGCAAATAAAAATGACTCTCCTTCTCTCAGCAACTAGCAACTGGTAAAAGGTACCCAAGTAGAGAAGGCATCATGCATTCCTCACCAATTCCTGAAGAAGTTTGACTCATTGGATTGTATACCAGTCTCTAGCAGGTAATACCAGTTATAACGACTTCATGAGTGAAATAACTATATCATGCCCAGAAGCAGCATTTCACAGCATGCCTTTCTATTATCTGGCTATCATATTCATTTTTTTTGTTTTACTCATTGAAATTCCCTGAGCCTTGACATTGGCATTGACAAAGATGATCATTTATAGCTTAGCATCCATTTATAGCTTAGCTGTGTATGGGGGGGAGGGGTGTATATGTCTGTGTATATATATTCTCAGCACTTTGACCAATTGCTGGTCTCTTCGATGACTGAATGACCAGTATGGAATGAAGCTCCTCTGACCAAGATTAACAATGGCTTAATTGAGATTTAAAATATAAATATTTTGAAACTCATTTAACAACAAACTTCCATATCAGTGGCTATGATTCTCCTTATTTATGTATACATTATTGATAAGGTTTACAATATCTAGCACAGATTCTATCATGGGGAGTGGGCCTCATATTCAATCTGAGTGCTGTTGTAGTTTATGGGTCGTGCTATTATTTCACCAGTGAGCACATTTTGTTTTGTAAGTCAGTATTGTAGTATTGTGGTGGGATACTGAACTCTAGTTATGCCATCTCATGAAAATATTTCTAGTAACACTTTAAGTGCTAAAATTATCTCATGAAAAATTGACCTCTGGTCTCTTAGAACAACCATAAATCCCTATGGCTAAACTGGTTGCTAGATCAGCCCTAAATTACAGTACAGTGTGCCCCAGAGTTCAAGTGAACTGCTTGATCATTTAAATGCTGTGTCTCCACTTCTGTAAATAGTGCTTCCTTGATGCAGATGTCTAGAGCTGTGCTTTTCTGTACACACCACAATTGTGGGGGATTTGTCCTTAAAAACTTGAACAAACTGGAAATTGAGGCTATTTCCCACTAATCTACTTGGTACTGTTCTCCCAATTGTGAATAGACTCTATTTGATTTCTTCCAGCCTCATGAGATTTTTTTCTCTCTCTCACAGTATCAAAACTCTAGCCCTGGGTAAGTTCACTGTTGTCTTTTATTCCCAAGAAGTCTATAAAACATGTTCTAAAAGTATATAATACAGCCAGGAAGAGGGATGTTGCCTATGTGTCTTCATAGTGATTTCTCCATGCCTTGCAGCAAAATATATGTCATGAGTATTACCATGTAGTTATACTGGGCAGGGAAACTTAGAGCACTGGCAACAGGTTGTGTTCATTTGGAGACCTCTGGTGATTCCTTGTTCAATAACTTGTAGGGAGGTACGTCATGCCTACCAATGCAAATTTGTTTCATCTTCTATATTATATGCCAATGCATTTTAAAAGATTATTGAAATTATTTTACTAACTAGTACGCTTCTCTAATGCTCTTTCATGCTCTTTACTTCTGGATAACCTACTTCCTATTCTGTGTCCCCACATACCTGTGGCCATTATGATGTAAATCTTTAGCCTGTAGTTTTTTTTTCCCTTTTTATATTACATAATTCCACTGTCCTCTCCAAATATATTTGAATTGGGTTGTAAGAAAGTAAGCTTTCCCATAGCTTTTTTCCCAAAACTTATTTTTAGGTTAATTATTTACATAGGACCCTGATTTCTTCAATCTTCCCAAAACCTGCCCCAACCCCAAGCCTGACTTCTCCCAGCATTCTCTCTGTCTTCATCTTCTTGATTTTTACTCCCAAGCCATGTTTCTTCCCTTATCCTTTCATATGCCATTTCATTTTGTATTTTATGGTTTCTAACCTTATATCAAAATCAATTATGAATCAATTCTGATTTTTGGTATATTCCCCCTGCCTATTCATGATATTTGTTCATTAATATTTTTATTTTTAAGACCAACTAAAATTTTAAACCAAGTTTTAAAATCCTTTTCTAAAGCACCATGATTCAAAATTGTGACTCCTTAATACATTGGTGAAATATAAAGAAATAATCATTAAAGATAATATTTTCATAAAATTTTTAATAGTTATGAAGTAAAAAGTAAAATGTGCACCTCTGAACCAGAATTTCCTCTTCAGTGGAACAGTTCATAAGTGGTAATAATGTGAAGTTACTAAATTTCTTCAGTGATGATTAAGTGGAACACGGTGGTAAAATATTTCTAAACGTGTCATGAAATGCCTGTCCATCATATACAGCCTTGTTAGAAGGCGGAGAATTCTAATCTCAGAGAATAAACCCTCCTAGTCATTCTTAATTAAGCAGAAAAATTCTCTTCAAGAATTTCAAGTTCATGTCTGATCCCCAATGCCTCCCACCCCAACTATCATTTTAAAATAAGAGTAATAAATGTTTAACTTTGCTTGCAGAAGGTTGTTTTTAATACTAATTATGCTGAAGTAAAGTTAATCATTGTCTAATAGAAATCTGTGAATTAATATTCCATGTTTGGTTATTAGATGACTTTTTAAATTTCAAATAGTAGAATATTTGTCATTTACTGACAAGATCTCTCACAAAGCCCTTTAGCTACCTTTCTCAAGTGCTCCAATTTATTGGAATATCAGTGATGCTCCTGAAGTCATACATGTTGATTACTTAGCCTTGTTCATTTATAACATATTTTGATGTGCCTCAGTCTTAAACTAATCAAAAGCAGTAAAAATTACTATAAACACTGTAGCAGACTTAATAAGATTCTAGGGCTGCACTCAATTAATTATTCTTAATGATGATAATAATCTTTATGCTTAATCAGTTTTACAATTTCTAACTACTTTATCATAGAAAGTTTTAGTGTTCATCAAATGAACATTGGAAAATAGTTCAAAAGATGAAGAGCATGCTACTGAAAGACCATTGTTCACAATACAGTTTAAATCCTTTAGTTTTAATTCATGCCTGCCATGTTCCCATCTCTGTTGGGAGAGGAAGAAAGAGTGAACACTATGAAAAACCATTATGCATTATTGAATACTTACACAGATGCACACATAATATTTCATCTCTGTTTAACTTGGTTTTATTATTATACCATTTTCATTATTACTATTTCCAACTTTTCCCCAAAGTAATTTCCTGCTACCTGGGAAGCATCCTTTTAATTTCCTTTCAGGAGTGTCTCCTGATGTTGTGATCTTATTTTCCCTTCATGCCAGTACCATTTTCATCTGTATGTGACAGACCCTGTCACTGCTAACAAACTCTCAGTAACAAAAATGTTTTCAGCTGATTAAAGACAACATCTTGTTGTGGCCATCAGTTGTCAGTCAATTGGAAGTGAGGCTCCTACTTGCTTGTATATTTTTCTTTCTCATTTCCTGTGATCTCAGCCACATTTGTTTATCTGTTCACTTCTTATCATGGATTTAATCCATTTTATTAGTTATGTTGGCCAGTTTAGTTTAAAATTTAATTTTATACTTTTTAGTCCTGTTTGTAGATTTTAAAGACAAACAGCTTGTTTCTGCCCAGAGGATCATGGTCCAGGAGATGTCAGATGTTAGTGTTTCTCACACTTCAAGAGAACATGAGAGCTTTCAGTATCTATACAATGGAAAATATCTTAGTTTACTTCAGATAATAAGCCATAATTTTCTCATACTGGCTAATTCCAATGTGTTCCTTTATTTTGTAAAGTGGTTTGAACTTTTTCCAACTAGAAAATTTTGGTCTTGTAGAAAATCATTGAGTGGAACTCGGTTAGCTTTATAGCAATGCCTAGACAGAAAATCATTCAATAAAACTACTACCTCAGAAGAAACAGAGAAGAAACTTCTAGAATCTAACAATTGTGTTTTTCAAAAAGAATTCATATTTGATTTTAATTTTTCAATCAATATACTTCAATTAAATTCATAACATAAAATAAAAATATGATTTACATTTTACTAGGAGATAAGATCTTTACTGATATATTTTGCCATAAAAATTAAATATATATGGTCTTGGGTTCTATAAGAAAGTCTGAGCAAGCAAGGGAAAGCAATCTAGTAAACAATATCCCTCCATGGCCCCTGCATCAACTCCTGCCTCCAAATCCCTGCCCTCTGTGACTTTCTGTCCTGACTTCCTTTGGTAATAAGCAGCAATATGGAAGTATAAGCTGAATAAACTCTTTCTTCCCAAACTTGCTTCTGGGTCATGTTTATACAGGGATAGAAACCCTGACTACAATAAGGTTGTTATTGGTTGGCCATTTCCTCAATCTCTGCTTCTCACCCCTGTGCCTGAATTTCTTGTATGCAGAATAAATCTTGGGTTGAAATTTTATGTGTGGGTTGGTATCTCTATCACTCCACTGTGGTTCCTGTCTGTCCACAGGAGCTAGCCTCTTCAGGTTCTAGATACCCAACATAGTGATACACAGCTAAGGTCACCTCCATTGATTCTTTGGTGCCTCCCTTATCCCAGGACTCTGTCTCATCCTGGAGACATACCTCACCTACCAACCCTTGTCAGTTGCAGATTTCCATTTGTTTTCATAGCCACCTTGCCACCTCCCATGTCCTTCCCCACACCTGAACATGAAAACTCACATTTCCCTCCCCAAACCCTCTTCCAACAGTTCCCTACCTCTATCTGTATCTTATGAGTATTTTATTCCCACTTCTAATTCAAGCTTCCTCACTTGGACATACATATATATATATATATATATATATATATATATATATATATAATACAATTCTACTTATATGTGAGTACACAGCATGCATGTTCTTTTGGGACTGGATTATCTCATCAGGATGATAATCTCAAGTTCCATCCATATGCCTGCAAAATTCATGATGTCTTTTTTAAATTGCTATAGATGTGTAGATCTGCCACATTTCCACTGTCCATTCTTCATTTGAGAGACATCTAGGCTGTTTCCAGTTTCTGGCTATTAAAATTAAAGCTTCTATGAACATAACTTAGCAAGGGTCTTTATGGGATAATGGAGCATCTTTTTGGGCCCAAGAGAAATATAGCTGGGTATTGAGGTAGAACTATTCCCAGTTTTCTGAGAAACCACCAAACTGATTTGCAAAGTGGTTGCACATGTTTCCCTCTTCACCAGCAAAGGAATGCTCCCTTGCTCCACGTTCTTACCACGCGTGTCCTACCTCTCGAGTTGTTGATCTTACCCATTCAGATGGGCGTAAGATGCAACCTGAGAATTGTTTTGATTTGCATTTCCCTGATGACTAAGGAGTTTGAACATTTCCTTAAGTGCTTCTCAGCCATGTAAGATTCCTCTGATGACAGTTCTCTCTCTCTGAACCCCATTTCTATTGGGCTATTATGTTGTTGCTGTCTACCCTCTTCAGTTCTTTGTAAATTTTAGATATTAGCCCTCTGTCAGATATAGTGTTGGTTAAGATCCTTCCCCAATCTCTAGACTGTTGTTTTGTCCTATTGAAAGAGAAAAGCTTACAGAAGCTTGGCAGTTTCATGACATCCCATTTATTAATTATTAATCTTAGAGCCTGAGGCATTGGTGTCTTGTTCATGAAATTGTCTCCTGTACCAATGCATTCAAGGGTATTTCCCACTTTCTCCTCTATGGGATTTAGTATATTCAGTTTTATGTTGAGGTCTTTGTTCCACTTGGACTTGAGTTTTGTGGAGGGTGATAAGCATGGATTTATTTTCATTCTTCTACATACAGACTGCCAGTTAGACCAGCAACTTTTGTTGAAGATGCTTTTTTTCCTATTGTATGGTTTGGAAATCTTTTTCAAAAATTAAGTGTCCACAGGTGTGTGGGTTTGTTTCTAGGTCTTCAGTGCAATCCCATTAACTAATGTGTTTGTTTGTACCAATACCATACAGTTTTTAATCACTATTACTCTGTAGTTTATCTTGAAGTCAGGGATGGTGATTCCTCCTAAAGTTCTTTTATTGTTCAATATTGTTTTGACTATCCTGTGCTCTTTTTTCCATATGAGGTTAAGAATGGCTGTTTTAAGGTCTATAAAATTGTTTTGGAATTTTGATGGAGATAAGCGATTATATTTTTACATTTCCAAAGTAAATTACAAATGCCAGCAACTCTTTTGCTCATCAAGGATCATGCAGACATTCATTTTCCTTTCCACTGATAATAGATGGTATAGAAATTTCAGGTATTTATGCCAACTATGGGAAAAGGTCTTGATGCTGGTTGATTGAAACTGTAGGGGGTGTGTGTGTGTGTGTGTGTGTGTGTGTGTGTGTGTGTGTGTGTGTTGCAAACTTTATAGAAGATATTCAAGTGAGCAGGTCTTTGTAGGAACCTCTTGTTAATGTGAGGATCTGGGATGGAAATGTGAGGCAGATGCTCAGTGTCAGGCCTGGGGACTCTTCAGCAGCTGAAAGCCTCTCTCTTCTCTACAGTTCACTTTGCCCACAACCATGGCATCTCTAGTGGATGCAAGAATGATGTTGTGAGCAACCCCACAAGTGTCACACCACATTTCCAGAGGGGCCATCTACAGTCTTTTATGTGGCAGTGATGGCATAGACTGTGGTTATAAGTCCTTTCATAATGCCAAAGTTGTCATGGGTGACCTTTGCCAGGGCAAGAAACATTGCTGATGAACTTGAGTGAGCTGTCATACTTTGCTTGTTTCACATCTATCACAGGCATGTAGGTATCTGAAGAATGTTAACCCTCTTGGCCCCACCATTCCAATAGGACCCAGCCTTCTCCCTGGTGGTGAAGATGCCAGTAGGTTCTACTACATACACAGCACCAGCATCACCTTCTTTCATGTTGGCAGGATTTTGCTCCTGGAATATATTAATGGGCTTTCCATTGATGACAAATTTCTCATTCTCAGCCTTTACTATGCCTTCAAACTTCCATGCATGAAGTCCTATTGGAACATGTAGAATGGGTAATTGAGGTCAGTAAAGGGATCGTTGATGTAAAAAATCTCCACTTTGTTAGATAAGCTGGCAGTTCTGATAACCAGTTGTCTAATATGGCCGATCCATGCATTCCAGCCTTCACCATAGTGTCCATAGCATAGATTGGCACTGCAGGAGAAGATGTGGCTGTCTCTAGAACAAATAGAAGCAGAGAGCCAAGAGGTGAACTTTTTCAGTATGATGATATACATGTATTCTTTTGCTACATAAAACCGGGGTCTTGAGGAAGAAGATGACACATTAAGTAAAGCCACTTCCCACCAAGTGTGATGCCCTGAGTTCTAATAGCTAAAGCTATATGGAGGAAAGAAACAAGCAACCCCCACAAGTTGTCTTCTGACTACTTATGTGCCATGGTTTACCAGGATGTGTGTACTTACACACACACACACACACACACACACACACACACACACACACACACACACACTGCAATACTAATCTAAAATTCCACAACCTTGTCTGCTTTCTGAAAAGCTTTGTCTTATCATAGAGATTAACTATTTAAACAGCCTTTAACACAGCAGGCTTAGAAAATATCTTGCTGTTATTTGGGGAATTCATCTTAGTCTTACATAACTGAAGATACTCATTAACTAAGCCTATATATACATTGGTGTTAAAAGTAAAACAAGGAACTAATTATACTGAACGGAATTTGAGTCAAGAGTGTGACTTAGAAATTAGTAAGAAACCTAGAAATCAGAAATCTAGGCAGTAGGCTCAGAAGGTTTAATAGGACAAGCATGCAAAGAAACCCGATATGTTGCAATTACGAATCTGCCTTATTTGGGCATGGTGTGATTAGCTTGATGTTTTCACATTGGCTGAAACTCGAGGTGTGTGATTTCTATTTGTTGTCAAGATTATAGGCCCACATTCAATTGAGGTTTATTTAATGTTAAAGTACCCCACAGTTTCTTACATAGGAACTCACAGTGTTGATATATTCAATTCATTTCTCTTGGTTATTCTGCTTTAACATTAAAAATCCTAGAATGAATTAGGATCCTTTAATGGGTAGAAAGTGAAAGAAAGTTGTATCATAAAATGTTCCTGCTTCATTTTTTTTAAATGTCTGAGACACAGGAATCACTGTGAATACAGTAATCTGGCCACAAATATTTCTGATGAGTCCAGGACTACATGCTTTAAAAAAAATCACTTTCTTAAAAATAATTTGCAAAAGCTCCAGTGATTTTTCTTTAATTTTCCAAGGGTCTTTTAAAAATAATTCACACTTAAATGTAATTTTCTTTATATCAGTTTTGTTAGAATTAATATTTCCAGCATCTCTACAAATGCATCCAAGTGAATATTTCATACTCTGTAGCTAAAATGTCTATAAAGCAAAACTTGTAACTTCAGTAAGAACATACAGTGTGATTATCTGTGCTGGCAAGTATTGGAGTAATTGGAAATGTGAGAGTTGTGCTTTAGAGACTGGATTAAAAAGACTGTGAGTATGTAGCACACAGAATTTATTGAGCCAGGTCTCCAGTATATCGAATATTAAGAATCTTTATCCAATAGTAGAATAAAGGATAGATGCTTTTACAGTTTTATAACAAAACACCATGAGTGTTCTGCTAAGTCATTTGATTTTTGTCTGAGAAAGTGCAAAATAGTACCTTCGGGGGAAAATGTTTTAAAATTTATCTCTATAAAACCAGAGTCCAAAACCACATAGCCATCATTCAGAACTGAATCCATCCAGTACGAACAGATAAGGCAGCATCATTTCTGAGAAGGTTGCAGAAGTAAGCACCAAGTCGCATGTGTGCAGAAAGAAAGTTAATTTCCAAATTCGTTTTCTGAAAGATGCTATGGGCAACCAGCAGTGACATCAATAGGAAACAGTGTATCTGGGGCACCAGCCCTAAACCACATAGCGCTCAGTGACATTGAGGTCTTAGGTGCCTTCTGCACCAAAACTGCAGAGGATTTTGAGAAAAATTGTAAGAGTTCACATTTCTAAAATACACAAGAATGAAGTCATGTGTTAGTTAATTGAAATTAAATCCATAATAGAAAAAAATTTTAAAATGACATTTGGAAATATGATACATGTATATATAAATGTTTATACTTATTTACTTCCCAAAGTCGTCTTAGTAGATAATATATTTTTCTCCACTTTCATTGAAATAGAAATTCTGAGAAGCATCGATTTCTTAATTTTTCTTGTGTATCAAATTAGTGCATATGTAGTAGTTGATGAAAACATACATTTATTACTTTGTGATTTCTATAGGTTCATACTAGATGATACGTCTGCCCCGGGATCTCACCAGATAGTGTGAACCTGTCAATCATATTAGATCTTCTGGACAGTTAAAATATTTCACTCTCTTTTGATGATATAGTTCAGATTTCTACTACTTTAGTAAGTTTTCCATATTGGGGTGATTTAAATAAGAACAATCCCCTCCCACATTTAAATGCTTTATCATCAGAGGGTCAGACAATTTTAAAGAATTAAGAGGTGTGGCCTTGTTGGAAAAGGTGTTGGCTTGTGCAGAGAGTGGGTCACCAGGATTGAGCTTTGAGATTTCCAAACCTAAGTGAGGTCCAGTAGCTTTCTTTCTTTTTCTGCTGCCTATGGATCTAGATACAGATCTCACAGTTACACTGTGTACTTGTAAAACGCCATGTTCCCCTTGATGGGGATAACAGACTAAATCTCTAAGACTATGAACAAGCCCCAATTCAATTCTTCCTTTGTTTAGGACTGCCCATAGTGTCTTTTCACTTCACTCACAAATTCACACATTGACAAAGACAGTATCATTTGGGGATTTTAATTATTTTTTCTTGTGATTATAATATAATTACTGTTTCCCCTTTTTGTTCTTACTTCAAGCGCTCCCATACAGCCCTATGTGCTATCTTTCAAAGTCGTCACAGTCCCGTTTATTGTCATATTCATTTCTTGCAGGAAACACCAGATTGTAAGATGATGACTTCACCAATGCATTACCCATAGCATGATAGAAATTTGGGGTTGGAACTTTATCAGAGAATCATAGCATTGGTGAGATTGAGGCAGGAAGTTTGTTAGTTCAAGGCAAGTAGACTTATATAATGAGGCCTTATCTCAAAGTAAATATTAACTAAATAAATTAGATATTTCTCTTCTTTGATATATTTGCATGTATATTTTAATTTTCCTGTTGAATTTTGGAGGAAAAATTTAAGGACCCTCTCTTCATATTTAACAGATTTTTGGTAGAAATGGTTTGGCTTCTACTTCAATCTGTATGTGATTATCCACTATATATGCCCATCTGATTTGCTAATAATGTTGAAATTATTTTGTACTTATGATAATAAATTACAGTTTTTATCATTCTCTCTGTTGTAACCTCTGACTTTGGAATTAATAGATTACTACCCTTATATTTCAATTAAAAACCCTTAATTCCCCTTCCGTTTGGGTAAAATTTGTTATTTATTAAGAATATAATTTTTTATACATTTCTTTTTTAATTTTTTATTAGATATATTTGTTTACTTACATTTCAAATGGTATTCCCTTTCCCAGTTTCATGTCCATAAGCCCCCCATCTCCTCGCCTTCCCCATATGGGTATTCCCCCCATCCATCTCCCTTACTGCCCCCCTGACATTCCCCTGCACTGGGATTCCAACCTTGGCAGGACCAAGGGCTTTCCCTTCCACTGGTGCCCCATCAAGGCTATTCTCTGCTACATATGCAGTTGGAGCCCTGGGTCAGTCCATGTATAGTCTTTCAGTAGTGGTTTAGTCCCTGGAAGCTCTGGTTGGTTGGCATTGTTGTTCTTATGGGGTTGCAAGCTCCTTCAACTCTTTCACTCCTTCCTCTAATTTTCCCCAAGGAGTTCCTGTTCTCAGTTCAGTGGTTTGCTGCTAGCCTTGACCTCTGTATTGGATATGCTCTGGATATGTCTCTCGGGAGAGATCTATATCCAATCCCTTTCAGCATGCATCTTTTTTAGCTTCATCAATCTTATCTAGTTTTGGTGGCTGTGTATATATGGGCCACATGTGGTTCAGGCTCTGAATGGCCATTCCTTGAGTTGCTGCTTTAAACTTTGCTTCCATAACCTATGGATATTTTCCCCCTTTTAGGAAGGAGTGGGAGCATCTACATCTTGGTCATCCTTCTTCTTGAGCTTCCTGTGGTCTGTGGATTGCACCTTGCGTAATTTGAACTTTTTGGCTAATAAGAATATAATTTTTATAGAGCATGGTGGCACAGGTATATAGTCCAGCATCATGGGGAAGAAGCTGTCGGATGTCAATCTGAAGATCAACTTGAGCTCAAGAGGAACACCTCAATATCAAAATAAATTATTTTTGTAATGAAATTATATGGATAGATCTGTACTTTAATAACAATTTGTAACACAAACTTAGATATTTGATAGCTATATGTCGTTTAATATCTATTTCTTCAATACAACATAATACTTTTTGTCTTTCAAGAATCGGAGACAAAGTTTGGAGCAAAGACTGAAGAAATGGCCATTCAGTGGATCCAGTCTATATACATACAGCCACCAAACCTAGACAATATTGATGACTGGAGCTTGATATAGCTGTCTCTGGAGAGGCTTTACCAGAGGTGAAAAATGCAGAGGCGAACATTAGCTGTCAACTATTAAATGGAGAACAGGGTTCCCATTGGAGGAGTTAGAGAAAGGGCTAAAGAAGCTGAAGCCCATAAGAACAAAACTGACAACCAACCAATTAGCTCCCAGGGACTAAACCACCACCCAAAGATTACACATAGATAGACCCATGGCTCCAGCTGCATATGTAGCAGAGGATGGCCTTTTAGGGCACCAATGGGAGGAGAAGCCCTTGGTACTGCAAAGGTTGGACCCCCCAGTGTAGGAGTATGTCAGGGCAGGGAGGCAGGAAGTGTGGGTGGCTGGGTGGGGGAATACCCTCATACAAGAAAGGGGAGGGGAGGGGATAGAGGGTTTACAAAGGGGAAACCATGAAAGGGGATAACATTTGAAATGTAAATAAAAAATATCCAATAAAAAATAAATAAATATTTTGTTTTTAGATACTTATAAAGAAGAAGAAATGAAGGTGAGATAAAGGCATTTCAAAAAAGATATTCATTTACTTGACTTAAAAATTATGGACACAGAGATATTTAATATTCAACTTTTAATCACTAAATAGCTGATAATTATTAAGCTCACCTCCAAATAATATCTAATTTCAAAAATAGCTTTATTTTAACGGGAGGACTTTCTAGAGCCATATCAGTTTTATTAATCTCAGAAATAAGGTTAATTTCTTTGATTTCTATTACTTTGTATATAATTTTAAATCTAAACAATGTATCAGTGATTTCATGAAGTTAGTTACATTTTGCAAGCCAGTGTGGGGTAATGAAACTATACTCATGATAGTTAAACACACATCATATATAGAAATACTTAAAATCAGTAATTATAATATGATATATGTAAATTATATAAACTTTAATCATAAGTTTTAGAAATTAGCTTTATCACTAAATAACAATTTTGCATCTAATTTGAAATTATTTATTATGTAAATATGTCCATCTATATTATGTGTAATATGCTGATGTTCTTATTAAAGAATAATCGGATAAAAACTTAAATTTCTCCTAAAAGAAGAGGTTTAGAATAAGTTTGCATCATTGGTTGAATAGTCTGGCAACATTATGGCCTTGAGACATTCTAGTTCCTAAAATATCACCGAGGGCATCTTTCTTCCCTGGAGACTTTATTATTTCCAATAACCAGACTCTGGAGTTGCAGTACCATCACAGAGCATCATTTATATGTGACATGCATTTCACTCTCAGAGCAAAGTTTTACAAAGAGTTGTCAGATGTTCCCTAGTGATTTTAGAAGAATAATGAGCAAATCAGAATAGTTCTTTCAAAATTAACCTCAATTTCTGTTAAACTAGCCTGAAAAGAAAAGGAATAATAAAAAATCCAAATAAAGATGCAAAAATGTAAAATTTAATTCTTCTACGATTTTAACTGCAATATTTACCAACTTGAGAGCTTTGCCATATTTAATGATAATCCAAAATTATGTGTTCTATCAATTGTCTAAATAATCAGAACAATTTAATAACTAAGAGGTATTTTCCATACTCAATTATTTATAAATTATGAAATCATATCATCTTAAATTTATTCTTCTAGACATTAATTGGCAACTTCATATGCTATTTATTAGTCAAGAACTCCCTAGTCCCCCTCAAAGTATATTAGTTCTTTCCATCCCTATTACCACAATAGAACTAGACAATAATCACATATTTATGCAGATACTAAAAATCATGGTTATAAGAAATCAAGTTCAAACTGGGGTGGAAACTTCCTCTCTGATGTACTTTCATAATGACAGTAGGTGCAATGACATTGGTGGTCTACCACAGATACAAACACTAGAACTATAAGCTTGTCAAAGACCAATGGCTATGAAAGGAATAAACCCTATAAGCGGGGCTACTGCTTTCATTTAAGTTGACACAGTGTCAACCCCTCTTTTAAAAGTCTATTTTCATACCCATAGATATATACTACTTTAAGCATACATCTATTTCAATCATTAATTAAAGCATTAACTTATGATTTAATTATCTAAGCAGTAAGCAGGAAAGCTTGCCTATAATAAACAGTAGTGAATCCAAAGAACCTTGGCTACCAAAAGTGCATGGAAAATATATTGAGTATTTGACTAGAAACAGAACATTTAGATCACCTTCTAAGGCTCAGGGAATATCATAGATAAGGAGGAAGCATGAATATAAAGGGTAGAAGACAGAAAGCAGAATGCAATCCATCAACTCACAAATGCTTCAATTTCTTACTCTGGGATTGGACTTGTCAACATCCAGACATGGATGGAGGAGGAACTCTTGGGACCTGTCCTCTACATGCTGAGCTATTGTTAATGAAAGATACTAAAGAGGAGTGTTAGCATCTTCTGAGCCTACCAATCTCCATTGGATAAATCCATACCCATAGCCGGATACATAGTAGATCACAAAATAAAGCAAATAACACAGACATGGAAAGGGGTTCTTCCCCAAAGAGAGAAGTTGACAGAGGGAGAGATATAGAAGATGAGAGTATTTGAATGCATTACATACATTTGTGAAGAATTTAAAGAACACATTTAACTATTTCTTTATACTATTTTTCATCACAAGTGATAGTTCATATCACAAATGTGGTCAGGATTCCTGAAGTCAGATGCTGTCTACAAACCTGGATTATTCTGTTTGCAAAATATGATTAAACGGAGCTCAAGACATTCAACTCTACCACCCTCTCTGCATCCTTTAGGTCTTCCATACGTTTTTGTATTATTCAACTTTATATTACTCATAAAATAACGTGACTACTCTTTGTAAAATTCCATTACATATAATTACCCTATGTACCCACTGACATCTAAATCATTGGTCCTCTGTTGGATTTCATCTAATGCTTCATTTCATGTTACACCATGAATGTTATTATCAGTAACTATATTTACTTCAACGAGTTTTCATATGAAAGTCCAACAGAGGGTTGGGGATTTAGCTCAGCGGTAGAGCGCTTGCCTAGCGAGCACAAAGCCCTGGGTTCGGTCCCCAGCTCAAAAAAAAAAAAAAAAAAAAAGAAAAAAAACATTAAAAAAAAAAGAAAGTCCAACAGAAATAATCTGACCTCATTTACATAAGCATTAACTCTATGAATCACTTTGATGAACTTGAGATTCTTTAGTTTGCTCAAAACTCACGAATTGTAACCTCTACCATCTCTCTTTCTATCTTTCTATCTATCTACCTATCTGTCTATCTATATCCAGACCTAATCCACCAAGAAATTATAATTTTCCTCACAATATATTCTGTGATATTACAATTTAAACAAAGAAAAATAGAACATCTATAATTGTAATTTATCTAATTAAACATAGCTGGAAAATTAACTGAAAACACTTCTGATTTTCTTTATCGTTCAGTATATGTTTATGGTTTTTTCTAAGTTTAATATTCTTTAATATTCTTTTTTACAAAAGATCCTAATTTTTTAATCCTTATATTAAAATTACAGGCATATTACTGAATGCTTTATTTTACATCCTGTTTCGGTTACCTTTGAAACAGAATTAACCCAAACAAAGTTTTTCCTCTTGTAACTGGAATTGAAGTTTTTAGTTGGATTTATTCTATACTTAAGCATAGAATAGTATGTGTATTGAAGATCAAAATAATTTAACAAATTTTACAAGTAGTCAATACTACACAAGCAATTTTACATTAACCACATGAAATTAATGTTTTGTAAATGTTTTGAAAAGTTTGCATGGCTTGTAAGTGATTTCTGAGTAATTTATGAGATATTTGTAACTGTATTACATGTTTAAATTAATTTTTATACCAAGTGACTGTATATTTAAAATAGTAAGCTTATTATATATTTTGTAAAATATTCTTAGGAAGGTCAGTAGAGATACATTACAACACTAATACCACTTAAAAGCCAAAAAAGAGTGAGAATTATTATTCCTGAATATACCATTAAAGTATAAGATAAAATGAAGAGTTAGAAGTATAAATATACATACATGTTCAGTGAATAAAACAGCTATTGTAGTAAAACTGCATGAAATCAAAAATTGCTATGATACATAGTTTCCTAAGGCAAAATAATGAATTAAGATAAGAAACATTTTAATAACTCTTGAACTAAAGTATTTAAAACATTAATTCACAATAAATGATGGTTATCAAATTTAAATATTCAAAAATCTGTAATAATGGGATTAGAAGTAAAAATAACCTAATTCTACAAAGACAGCAAAAACATTATTATAATCATTTTAGTAACCAATGTAAAAATAGATATTAGTCAGTAAACAGAGAGAAAATGACATAATAAAGGGACTTTTGTGATGAATTAAAATATTTATTAAAATCTTAGATATGGTTCAGAAGGTAAAATGTTTGCCTGACTTGTATGAATCCAAGGGTTCTTTTTGTAGCACAGCACTAACCAGGAGTAGTAAATCACTTTTCTGACCTTGGTACTGGGGAGGCACAGAGTGGTCATACAGAAATTCATGCTCACCCTCAGCTGCTTGAAGAGTTAGAGGATGACCTGGGATACATGATAACTTATTTCAAACAGACAAACAAGTAAAAATAACGTACATAAGAGTATCAAGGAATGATAAAATTTATTTAAAACTACTAAATATTAAAATGAAAGATGCTTTGTGAAAATATTTGAGAAAATTTTAAACAGAGAAAAGAAAGTTTTCTTTTATGTTTGAATGTTTAATTAAACAATCCATTAACTAATGTGTTTGTATGTGTATATTTGTGCTCACATGTGGAGGTGACAGGACACTCACAGGAATTCCTTCTCCTTTTCCTACATTGTGAAATCCACTTATCCACTTATCTTACTAGCCTAGTGTAACTGTTTTAATACCTGAGGATGAGGGAATCTACAAAAGAATAAAAATTAATTAATAGGCAGAAATATATTTCATAGGAATAAAATTAAATGTTCAATACCTTTTAGTCTATATATATATGTGTTCGTGTGTATCACTGTAACTTGACATAAAATATAAGTCTAAACTCCAATCAAGTTACCATTAAATAAGAGTTAATGTAAAGCAATATTTTCCTAGCTATTATCTACACATCTGTAAAAAAAGCACACAAAAATACAATAGAGCACATAAGCAAACTTATTAATGTATTTCTTTTAAAAGCATTTATATTTACATTTATTTTATCTGTCTCTGCCTGTGCTTGGATGCATGTATGTTGAGTGTATGAAAGTCAGAAGAAAATTTGGGAACCCCTGAGCCTGGAAATCAGTCAGTTGTGGTTTGGGATTTGTGTGCTGGGAACTAAACTCTGGTCTTCTTCAAGAGAAGCAAGTGCTCTTAACCACTAAGCTGTCTCTGCATTCCCTTTCCTGGTTATATTTAATCTACTTGCCTATCTATCTAGTCAAGTTGTCTTTAAAACACTACTGATCCTAATGTATAACTGAGAGATTTTGTGTGCTACTAAGTCAATGTTAGAATTTCAAAACCCATTTCCCCTTGCTTATTTAAATCAGTACACTGGGGTTCTATGGATGATGCATTTTATGGCTGTGTGTGTATATATATATGTGGACAAGCATTACATGTATAATCTATTCATGATTTTGTACAAACAGCACATTTGTCTCATTTTAAACTGGAGTCCATTATTCTTTTTTCACTTCTTGCATTAACAGCAATCCCTAGATTGCATGGAGTAAAGTGATTTCTATGATATATTAGTTTCCTGGGGCTACTATAATAAATTATCACAAACAGTGTTTTATAAAAATAGATTCAGGGATTTTTTTCATTATAAAGACTAGATTTGTGAAGTGAAGTTGTCTACGGGACCACCTTTACACACACTCTATATAATATATGGGAAAGTCTATCCTGATTGGTGCCGCTTCTGGTGCCTCTACCATTTTGAAGCTTCAGACAATATTATTGTAACCCCCGTGCTGTGTGCCATGGCCTCTACAGAATTCTAAGAATAAATTCTCTACCTAGCCCTTACCCTAACAAACACAACAGTATTTGTATTAGAGCCTGGTATTGACTATAACATCCAGGATGGATACAGAAAGATTTGATCTGGAAATACTTTCAGAGGTACATCTGTAAAACTCCCATTTCCACATTCACAAGTTGAGAAAAACATGAATTTGACAGTCACTCTTCAATTCTCAATTCTCAATCTCTCTCTCTCTCTCTCTCTCTCTCTCTCTCTCTCTCTCTCTCTCTCTCTTTCTCTCTCCCTCTCTCTCTCTCTCTCTATCTCACACACACACACACACACACACACACACCTATTTTTCTGTCTCATGTTTTATAATATCTCTTGTTATAATTTCTTAAGGGTAAAGAAACACATATCTTATACCAGGGAGAAATCTAAGGTTAAATACTAATTAGACTTTCCCAGTTACTCAACTTATCTCTGACTGCATTTTCACTGGAGAAAAAAGATCATCATCAACAAATCCTATCATAGAGGAGGCAAGTAAAACAGGATATCATTGTGCAAAATATGTGCCTCTTTAGCATATAAAGCTCTGAATTTTTGCTCTACGAAGTGAGAACTATAACATCATGAAATGTGTATAAAAGAGAAAGCCTGCTAACAATTCTCATGGTACACAACTCATGCAATGTCTGTTACAGTGCAACTCAATTGATTTATATCGCAATGAATAGTACCCTCATAATATCAAATGTTTGAATTGCTCTGTGAATTTAATTGGGTAAACAGAGTATATCTAAGCATTCTAAAGTGTGTATTAAGCTTTGACATTTCAATATGACAAGGCAGATGTAGACTATAGAACATAGCTCACCATTACATTGTCAATATTCATATCCAGTGTGGACATCTCTGTTGATTTATTTTCCTTGTATTTATTAAATTTATCAAAGTAAATAAAATTGTAATTTTGTGAAACCGTTGTGAACCAAAAAATAAAAATGTACATTCCCAGGTATATTACAAAAAACAGTAGCATGCTAGTCTAGAAAATCACAAACCATATCTTGCCTCAAATGACTTTGTTATTATTTCTTATTTAATCTTTTAAAATATATCCTAAAATTGATAGAGTTGTTTGGATTATGAGGAAGAAAAAAGGGTATAATTTTTCTTACTTTTACAATTACAGACATGCACATTAAAACTGTAGACTTTATAATACTAACAATAATCTCAGTCTCCAGTCTATAGAAAATGAAAGTTCTTTCTCATGGTAAAGTTTTGCCAAATACCTGGACTCATTTTATAAATTTGGCAACTTGGAACCGTTAGAAGTTAAAACTGGGTTTAGCATCCATAGAATAGGAAATTCAATCCCCCACTTCCAGATCAAGGACATTGAATTGAATCCCACTTCCTGACTCCTTTAGATGAAAGACAGCTGAGGAATGTGCTCAGACTTCTCACTCTGGGGATGTCACTCCCCAGAACATCCTCTGGCTTCTCCCACTCTGTGACATATGTTGTGTTTTTATTCACATCCAAGAATTTTTTGAGAAACATGTTCTATGCACTTAATAGAATTATCTTCAAATTCTTTCTCAGCACCAAGAAAAAAAACATGATACTTCTTTCAAAAAGTAGTAAGAATTCATTGAACAAAATTCCATTTTTGACTGATTAAATGTATTCCTTCCGAATGCTATACATGTATAGTATATTTTGTTCATTCTCACCACCTCTTTCTCCCATATCTGTAATGTACCTGCATCCTTTCTAATAATCCTATTCTCACATTTATATCTTTTAGTTTACTATAGATTTAAAAAGATGAAGAAATCCTAGCATGAGGTTCCTTCCCACCTATGATCAATTATGTTCCTGGATGAAACACACACACACACACACACACACACACACACACACACAGAGAGAGAGAGAGAGAGAGAGAGAGAGAGAGAGAGAGAGAGAGAGACACAGTCTTTATATTTTTAAATATGCCTTATGTAGCATAATAGTTGGACAACTGCCTAACCTAGAAGTTGTTAAAATCTACTATTCTATTGACAATTCTGAGTTACTACTTTGTAACGGGAAATACTAAAAATGGATTTTCTGAGTATGGGGCAGGATCCTTTGGTTTCGGCCTGTGCCCCGAGCTGACCGTGTGCCACAGTGCTCTCTACCCAGATCCAGTGGAGAGAGAGCTGGTCTGAGAGTAGTGCTGACATACAGGCTTATAGGAGGGTCAAACAACTGTCATAGACAGCAAGATCAGCTAACACCAGAGATGAGCAGATAATAAAAGGCAAGGGCAAGAACCTAACCTACAGAAACCAAGGCCATTTGGCATCATCAGAACTCAGTTCCGCCAACACAGCGAGCCCTGGATATCCCAACACACTGGAAAAGCAAGATTTGGATTTAAAATCAGAACTCATGATGATGTTAGAGGACCTTAAGGACATAAATAACTCCCTTAAAGAAATAGAGGCAATCACAAGTAAACATGTAGAAGCCCTTAAACGGGAAATACAAAAACAAACCTAATAAGTGAAGGAATTGATCAAAACCATCCAGAATGTAAAAATGGAAATAAAAAATAAAGAAATCACAAAAGGAGACAACCCTGGAGATAGAAAACTTAGGAAAGAGATCACAAGTCATAGACGCAGCCATTAACAACAGAATACAAGAGGTAGAAGAGAGAGTCTCAGGGGCAGAAGATACCATAGAAAACATTCAAACAACTATCAAAAAAAGTACAAAATGAAAAATCCTCCTAACCCAAAACATCCAGGAAATTCAGGACACAATGAGAAAATCATACCTAAGGATAATAGATACTGAAGAAAGAGAAGATTCTAAATCTAAAGGGCCAGTAACTATCTCCAACAAAATTGTAGAAGAAAACTTCCTTAATCTAAAGAAAGAGATGACCATAAACATACAAGAAGTCTACAGACTTCCAAATAGATTGAATCAGAAAATACATCCCTCCTGTCACATAATAGTCAAAACACCAAATGCACTAAAAAAAGAACTCTTAAGAGCAGTATGGAGAAAAGGTCAAGTAACATACAAAGGCAGACCTATCAGAATTACAACAGCCTTCTCACCAGAGACTGTAAAAGCCTGAAAATCCTGGGCAGATGCCATACTGACCCTAATAGAACAAAAATGCCAGCCCAGGCTACTATATCCAGCAAAAATCTCAATTAATAGAGATGAAGAAACTAAGATATTCCATGAAAAAACCAAAGGAAACAATATCTTTCAATAAATCCAGTCCTACAAAGGATAATTGATGGCAAACTCCAATACAAGGAGGGAAACTACACCATTAAAAGTAAACTAATTTTAACTAACCAAAATAAAGAAGATAGCCACACAAGTCTACCTATAACAACAAAATAATAGGAAACACCAATCACTGTTCACTAATACCTCTCAACATTAGTGGACTCAATTCCCCAATAAAAAAAGGCATAGACTAACAAAATGGATATGCAAATAGGATCCAGAATTTTACTGCATACAGGAAACACACCTCAGTGACAAAGGCAGACACTCCCTCAGAGAAAAAGGCTGGAAAGCAATTTCCCAAACAAATGGTCCCAAGAAACAAGTTGGAGTAGCCATTTTAATATTGAATAAAATTGATATTCAAAAAAAGTTATCAAAAAAGATGAAGGACATCATATTCATCAAAGAAAAAATCCACAAAGATGAACTCTTAATTCTGAATATATATGCTCCAAATGTAAGGTTGCATACATTCATAAGTGAAACCTTACTAAAGCTCAAATCATACATTGCACCTCACACAATAGTAGTGGTAGATGTGAACAACCCACTCTCATCAATGACAGGTTCATGCAAACAGAAAACTGAGGCATAGAGAAACTAAAGAAGTTATGAACCAAATGGATTTAACAGATTTTATATAACACTTTATCCTAAAACAGATAATATATCTTCTTCTTAGCACCTCATGGTACCTTCTCCAAAATTGACCCTATAATTGGTCACAAAAGAGGCCTCCACAGATACAAGAAGATTGAAATCATCCCATGCATCTGATCATATCACCATGTACTAAGAATGGTCTTCAATTAAAACAAAAATGACAGGAAGCCCACATATATGTGGAAGCTGAACAATGCTCTACTCGATGATAAATTGGTTAAGAAATAAATACTTACATACGTACATACATAAATACATAAATAAATTAATTAATTAAAGACTTTTTAAAATTTAAAGAGAAGGAAGGCACAACAACCTAAAATTAAGAGACACAATGAAAGCAGTGCTAAGAGGAAAAATCATAACTCTGAGTGCCTCCAAAAAAAGGAAAAAAACTGGAGTGAGCATATACTAGCAGGTTGACAGCACATAAAGTTCTCAAATAAAAAGAAGCAAATACATTGAAGAGGAGTAGATCACAGGAAATAAACTTGGGGCTGAAATCAACCAAGTAGAAACAAAAAGAACTATACAAAGAATCAACCAAGCCAGGAGCTGATGATTCTTTGAGAAAATCAACAAGATAAATAAACCCTTAACCAGACTAACGAGAGGACACAGAGAGTGTGTCCAAATTAACAAAATCAAAAATGAAAAGGGAGACATAACTACAGATTCAGAGGAAATTCAAAATATCATCAGATCTTACTATAAAAGCCTATACTCAACAAAACTGGAAAACCTGGATGAAATGGACAATTTTCTAGACATATACCATGTACCAAAGTTAAATTAGGGTCAGATAAACCATCTAAACTGTCCATAAATCTTAAAGAAATAAAAGCAGTAATGAAAAGACTCCCAACAAAAAAAGCACAGAACCAGATGGGTTTAATGCAGAATACTATCAGACATTCATACACCTATTACCAATACTCTCCAAATTATTCTACAAAATAGAAATAGAAGAAACACTACAATTCCTTCTATGAAACCAAAATTATATCTAAAGCACACAAAGACCAAGCGAAAAAAGAAAATTTCAGACTTTGAATTTTGATGCAGACTATGAATATTGATGCAAAATTACTCAGTAAAATTCTCAAAAAACATCCAAGAACACATCAAAACAATCATCCACCATGACCATGTAGGCTTCATCCCAGGGCTTCAGGGATGGTTAAATATATGGCAATCCATCAATGTAATCCACTATATGAACAAACAAACAAAAAATCCCACATGATCATCTGATTAGATGATGAGAGAACATTTGACAAAACTCAATACCCCTTCATGGTAAAAGTCTTGGAAAGATCAGGAATTCAAGATGCATACTTAAGAATGGTAAAAGCAATATACAGCAAACCAGTAGCCATCAAACTGAATGGAGAGAAATTTGAAGCAATCCCACTAAAATCAGGAACTAGGCAAAGCTGTGCCACTCTCTCCTTACACATTAAATATAGAACTCTAAGTCCTAGTCAAAACAATCAGACAACAAAGGAGGTCAAAAAGATACAAATTGGAAAGGAGAAGTCAAAATATCACCATTTACACATGATTCGATAGTATACATAAGTGACAAAAATTCCACCAGAGAATTCCTGCAGCTGATAAACAACTTCAGCAATGTGACAATATAAAATTAACTCAAACAAACCAGTAGCTTTCCTCTGCTTAAAGGATAAACGGGCTGAGAAGAAATGAAAGAAACAACACCCTTCACAAAATAAAATACCTCAGTGTGAATCTAACCAAGCAAGTGAATGATCTGTATGATAAGAACTTCAAGACTTTGAAGAAATTGAAAATCTCAGAAGATAGAAAGATCTCCCATGCTCAAGGATTGGGCAGTATTAATAGAGTAAAATGGCCATCCTGGCAAAAGCAATCTACAGATTCTTGCAATTCACATCAAAATTCCAGCCCAAATCTTCATAGAGTTGGAAAAAATAATTTGCAAATTCATCTGGAATAACAAAAAACCCAGGACAGTGAAAACTATCCTCAACAGTAAAAGCACATCTGGGAAAATCACCATCCCTGACTTCAAGCTGTATTACAGAGCAATAGTGATAAAAACTGTATGGCATTGGTACAGAGACAAGCATGTAGATCAGTGATCCCACTGAAGACCCAGAAATGAAGCGACACACTTATGACTACTTGATCTTTGACATAGTAGCTATAACCATTCAGTAGTCAAAACAAAGCATTTTCAAGAAATGGTGCTGGTTTAACTGGAGGTCAGCATATAGAAGAATGCAAATTGATCCATTCTTATTACCCTGTACAAAGTCTAAGTCCAAGTGGATTAAGGACCTCCACATAAAACTCGATACACTCAAACAAATAGGAGAGAAAGTGGGGAAAATCCATGAACATATAGGCACTGGGGAAAATTTCCAGAACAGAATAACAATGGTATATGTTCTAAGATCAAGAATTGACAAATTGGACCTCATAAATTTGCAAAGCCTCTTCAAGGCAAAGGACATTGTCAATAGGACAAAATGGCAACCAACGGATTGGGAAAAAAATTATTTACCAATCCTACATTGAGAGTGGACTAATGTCCAATATATACAGGGAACACAAGGAAATACACTCCAGAGAATCAAATAACCTTATTTTAAAAATGGACTACAGGGCAAAACACAGAATTCTCAACTAAGGAATATAAAATGACCGAGAAGCACCTAAAGAAATTTTCAACATCGTTAGTTACCAGGAAAATGCAAATCAATACAACACTGAAATTCCACCTCACATCAGTCAGAACGGCTAAGTTAAAAAACTCAGGTAACAACAGATGCTGGCAAGGATGTGGAGAAAGAAGAACACTCCTCCATTGTTGGTGGGATTACAAGCTGGTACAACCAGTCTGGAAATCAGTGTTATATTCCTCGGAAAATTGGACATGATACTACCTAAAGACCCAGCAATACCTCTCCTGGGCATAACCCAAATTATGCCACAACATATAACAAGGACACAAGCTCCACTATATTCAGAGCAGCATTATTTATAATAGCCAGAAGTTGGAAAGAACCCAGATTTTCCTCAACAGGGGAATGAATAAAGAAAGTGTTGTATATTTACACAATGGAGTACTACTCAGCTATTAAAAACAATGAATGCATGAAATTCTTAGGCAAATGGATGGAACTAGAAAATATCATCCTGAGTGAGGTAACCTAAACACAAGAGAAAAAACATGCTATGCACTCACTGATAAGTGCATATGAGCCAAAAAGCTTGGATTACCCAAGATACAATTCTCAGACCACATGAAGTTCAAGAAGAAGGACCAAAGGGCAGATGCTTCAGTCCTTCTTAGAGGGGGAACAAAAATATTCACAGAAGGAAATATAGAGGCAAAATTTGAAGTAGAGACTGAAGGAAAGGCCATGCATAGACTGCCACACCTGGGGATCCATACCACATACAGACAACCAAGCCCAGACAATATTGCTGCTGCCAATAAGTGCGAGCTGACAGGAGCCTGATGTAGCTGTCTCCTGAGAGGCTCTGCCAGAGCATGACAAACACAGAGGTGAATGCTCTGTATAGTATTCACAGAGGCCAGAAGAAGGTTCTAGATTACATGGTGCTAGAGATGCAGGCATTCTTTGCAACACAATATAGGTATTGGGAGCTACATTTGTATCCCATGGATAAGCAGCAAGTTCTCTTAACTGCTAAGCAGCCACTCCCACCCCCCAAATAAATAAAAAATGTATATATAATAAATATAGCATGCTAACACTATATTAATATTATGTAAAAATATGATACATTATAATATATAATAAAATAAAATACTTAGCATTAGATATAATCTTAGTATTAAAGTCCTTAGTACTACAGCTCTGTGTTGACAAATCAAGCTTCTATCAATTATTATTATTATTTTAATATTGTCAAACATTAGACCTACAATTTAGATTTTTGACAGTTATCCAACTCTTAAATGCTACTTCCCTACTAACGTTAGAATATAATTAGAACCTAATCTCTAATTTGTATGTTGAATTTATAAAATGTTGAAGTCTTTAGCTAAGACTTCAAGTACTTTTTCCCATTTTTAAAAACACAAAATTAATTAAAAATATTGAAAAACTAGACTGTTGGGGAAGGGCAGCAATGGGGGAGGGGTGGGAGGAACACCCATAAGGAAGGGGAGGGGGGGGGATGTTTGGGAAACCGGAAAGGGAATAATATAAATGTATATAAGAAATACTCAAGTTAATAAAAAAAAAAAAAAAAAAAAAAAAAAAAATATATAACCAACCAATATATGGGCAGGATATAAAGTTTTTACCACACAACTAATTCACTTGCTTGCTTGGAGTTACCTCAAGATATTTTATATTTGAGGCTACTGTGCAAGTTGTTGCTCCCCTGTCATTTGTGTATAAGAAGGCTATTGAATTTCTGTGAGTTAATTTTGTATCCAGTTACTTAGTTGAAAGTGCTTAACTGCAATAGCATTTTTCCAGTGTAAATATTTGGTTCATATATGTATACTAACATACCATCTTCAGATAAGGATACTTGTACTTATTCCCTTATACTTTCTGTCTTCTTGATCTCAGCCAGTTGTCTTATTGCTCTAGCTAAGACTTCAAGCACTATTTTTGTATATCAATGTAGCAAGTAGATAAATTGTTTTTGTTTCTGATTTCAGTGAAATTGCATTGAGATCACATTTAAATTGATGTTGGCTATGGGCTTCCTGGGAACTGTTTTTATTATGTCGAATTTTGTCTGTTTTGTCCCTAATTTCTATGAGAATTTTATCATGAGAGGGTTTTGGATTTTTTTCAAAGACCTTTTTGACATCTAATGAGATGATCATGATGTCTTTACCATTCAGTCTTTTTATATGGTGGATTGCATTTATCTATTTATTTACATTGAAACATCCCAGTATCTCTGGGATAGTGGTAACTTCATCATGATGGATGATCATTTTGTTATATTCTTGAATTTGGTTTGCAAGTAATTTTCTATAGAATGTTGTATTTATATTCACAAGGGAAATTGGCTTCTAGTTCTCTTTGTTGTCTTTATGTGATTTGGTTATCGGATTGTCTGGTGACCTTGTAAAACAAATTGGGCAATGATTCTTCTGTTTCTTTTCTGTAGAATAATTTGAGTAGTATTGTTATTAAATGTTCTTTAAAAGTCTGGTAGAATTCAGTGCTAAAACCACCTTTGCTTCTTTTGGTTGGTAGACTTTTAACGACTGCTTCTATTTCATCTGGGTTATAGGACTACTTAAATTGCTTATCTATGCTCCATCCTCCATCCCTGCATTTCCTGAGTTTCATTAATAGTGTCAATAGTGTCAGATATTGATGCTTGCCTTTTTGATGTTCTCAAGTTGGACCATTTTTTGTAGGCCATTTCTCCAGTATGTTCCATCCCTGCCTCTTATATTCCTTGTAGACTGGATAGAAATTGGATCAAAAGTTTTGGGAGTGATTTGGAGCCCCTATCATGACACTGTTGTCCCTGCCTGGCTACAGGAGGTGGCTACTTCAGGTCCATATACCCAATCCTGTGAGTCACATCTAAGGATAACCCCATTAATTCTTGCATGGATCTCTTACCACAGGATGCTGTCTCTTCCTGGAGATGTCCCCTACCTCACCACCCCTGTTAGTTGCAAGTTTCCATTCATACTCATTGTCATCAGGCCATCCCATCTGTACCTCCCCACACTTTATCCTGAACCCCTATTCTCTTCCCCATCCCCTCTCGCACCCTCTTTCCTCCCTCTATATGCCCTTATGATTATTTTATTGTCACTTCAAAATGCCCCTGCTTTTGCCTTCCTTTCCTTTAATTTCTTTGGGTCTGTGTAATGTAGCATGCATATCCTGTATTTTATGGCTACTATCCACTTGTAAGTGAATATATATCATGCATGTTCTTGGTTACCTCACTCACGTTGACATTCTTAAGATCGATCTGTTTGCCTGCAAAATTCACAATGTCCTTGTTTTTAATAGATGAATAGTATTCCATTGTGTAGATGTACCACAATTTCATTATCCAATTTTCAGTTGCGGGACATCTTGTTTGTGTCCAGTTTCAGACTATTACAAATAACACTGCTATGAACATAGTTGAGCAAGTGTCTTTGATGGATGGGAAGAATCTTTGAGTATATTCTCAGGGGTGGTATAGCTGGGTCTTGCAGTACAATTATTCCCTGTTTTCTGTGAAATTGCCAAATTGATTTGCAAAGTGGTTATAAAACTTTGCACTCCCACCAGCAATGAAGTAGTTAGTGTTCCTCTTTCTGCACATTCTTTTTTTTCCCTTTTTCTTCTTTATTAACTTGAGTATTTCTTATTTACATTTTGAATATTATTCCCTTTCCCGGTTTCTGGGCCAACATATCCCTAACCCCTCCCCCTCCCATTCTATATGGGTGTTCCCATCCCCATCCTCCCCCCATTACCGCCCTCCCCTCAAAAATCATGTTCATTGGGAGTTCAGTCTTAGCAGGACCAAGGGCTTCCCCTTCCATTGGTGCTCTTACTAGGCTGTTCATTGCTACCTATGAGGTTGGAGTCCAGGGTCAGTCCATGTTTAGTCTTTGGGTAGTAGCTTAGTCCCTGGAAGCTCTGGTTGATTGGCATTGTTGTTCATATGGGGTCTCGAGCCCCTTTAAGCTCTTCCAGTCCATTCTCTGATTCCTGCAACGGGGGTCCTGTTCTCAGTTCAGCGGTTTGCTGCTGGCATTCACCTCTGTATTTGCTGTATTCTGGCTGTGTCTCTCAGGAGATATCTACATCCGGTTCCTGTCAGCCTGCACTTCTTTGCTTCATCCATCTTGTCTAATTGGGTGGCTATATATGTGTGGGCCACATGTGGGGCAGGCTCTGAATGGGTGTTCCTTCTGTCTCTGTTTTAATCTTTGCCTCCCTATTCCCTGCCAAGGGTATTCTTGTTCCCCTTTTAAAGAAGGAGTGAAGCATTCGCATTTTGATCATCCATCATCTTGAGTTTCACGTGTTCTGTGCATCTAGGGTAATTCAAGCATTTGGGCTAATAGCCACTTATCAATGAGTGAATACCATGTGTGTTTTTCTGTGATTGGGTTACCTCACTCAGGATGATATTTTCCAGTTCCCTCCATTTGCCTATGAATTTCATAAAGTCATTTTTTTATAGCTGAGTAATATTCCATTGTGTAGATGTACCACATTTTCTGTATCCATTTTTCTGTTGAAGGGCATCTGGGTTCTTTCCAGCTTCTGGCTATTAAAAATAAGGCTGCGATGAACATAGTGGAGCACGTGTCTTTTTTATATGCCAGCATTTACTGTCACCTGAGTTTTTTCTCTGAGCTTTTCTGATTGATGTAAAGTAGAAACTCAGGGTCCTTTTGATTCACGCTTCCCTGATGACTAAGAAAGTTAAACATCTTTTTAGGTGCTTCTTGACTGTTCGATATTCCTCAGTTGAGAATTTTCTGTTTAGCTCTGTAGCTCATTTTTAAATTGGGTTATTTTTGATATGTCTAACTTATTAAGTTCTTTGTATATTTTGCATATTAGCCATCTATCAGATATAGGAACTTTTCCCAATCTGTAAGTTGCTGTTTTCTTCTATTGACAGTGTCCTTTGCCTTACAGAAGCTTTCCAGTTTCTTGAGGTCCCATTTGTCAATTGTTGATCTTAAAGCATAAGTCATTGGTGTTGTGTTCAGAAAAATTATCCCTATGCCAATGCTTTCTAAACTATTTCTCACTTTCTCTTCAGTGTTTCTGGTTTTATGGGGAGGTCCTTGATCCAATTAGACTTGAGATTTGTACAGGGATATAAATATGGATCAATTTGCATTCTTCAACATGCAGACTGTCAGTTAGATCAGTTCCATTTGTTGAAGATGCTTTCTTTATTCTACTGTACGTTTTTTTGTTTCTTTGTCAAATATCAAGTGTCCATAGGTATGTGGGTTAAATTTCTGGGTCTTCAAGTTTCTTTCAATTTATTTTGATCTTGACTATTGGTTTGCTATATATTGCTTTTATTGTATTGAGGTATGTGCTTTGAATTTCTGATTTCAATTTTCTAAGACTTTTAACATGAAAAGATGTACTTTTTAAAGACTTTCTCAGCAACTAATAAAATAACTATGTGATATTTTTTCTTTCAGTTTGTTACTATGGGGGATTAAGGATATGGATTTCCATATATTGAAGCATCCCTGCACCCCTGGAATGAAGCCTACTTGATCCTGGTTACTGATCATTTTGATACGTTCATAGATTCAGTTTTTAAGAATTGTATTGTCTATTTCTGCATTGATATTCATAAGGGAAATTCTTGTTCTTTGGGAAGTTCTCTTTCTCTGTTGCACCTTTGTGTGGTTCAGATATCAAAGTAACCATGACACCATAGAATGAATTTTGAAGTGTTCCTTCTGTTTCTATTTCATGGAATAGTTTGAAGAGTATTAGCTCTTCATTGAAGGTCCGGTAGAATTCTTCACTAAAACCACCTGGCCCTGGTCATTTTGAATTTGGGAGAATTTTAATGACTTATATTTCTTTAGGGTTATAGAACTGTTTACATGATCCTCATTTAACTTTGGTGTGTGGTATATAGCTAGAAAATAATCTATTTCATCTAAATTTTCCACTTTAGTTGAGTCTAGGCTTTTGTATTAAATATGATGATTGTTTTGTTTACCTCAGTTTCTGTTGTTGTATCTCCCTTTTCATTTCTGATTTTGCTAATTTGGATACTATCTCTGTGCCTTTTAATTACTTTGGCTAAGGGTTTATCTATCCCCTTGATATTCTCACACAACCAGTTCCTGTTCTCTTTCTTTCTAATTGATTTATTTCAGCCCTGAATTGATTATTTCCTGCCATCTACTACTGTTATATATGTTTGCTTGTTTTTGTTCTAGAAATTTCAGATGTGTTATTAATTTGCTAGTGTGGGATCTCTGCAATGTCTTTATAAAGACATTTAGTGCTATGAATTTTCCTCTTAGCACTGTTTTCATTGTGTCCCATAAGTTAGGGTATGCTGTGCCTTCATTTTTGTTAAATTCTAGAAAGTCTTCAATTTCTTTCTTTATCTCATCCCTAACTAAGCAAGTTATTGAGTAGAGAATTGCTTACTATCCATGAGTATGAGGGATTTCTGTTGTTTTTGTTGTTATTGAAATCAACCTTAGTCTGAGATGATCTGATAAGATGCATGAGATGATTTCAATCTTCTTGTATCTTTTGAGGCTTGTTTTATGTATGATATATGGTCAGTTTTGGAGAAGTTTCCATGAGGTGCTGAGGTAATTCTTTTGTTTTAGGGTGAAGTGTTCTGTAAATATCGATTAAGTCCATTTGGTTCATAACTTCTATTAGTTTTACTGTACCTCTGTTTACTTTCTATTTTAATGACCTGTCCATTGGTGAGAGTGTGATGTTTAAGCCTCCCGTTAATATTATGTGAGTTTCAGTGTGTGCTTTGAGCTTTAGTAAATTTTCTTTTACAAATGTGGTGCCCTTGCCATTGCAGCATAGATATAATGAATTAAGACTTTATTTTGGTGGATTTTTCCTTTGATGAGTATGAAGTGTCCTTCCCCATCTCTTTTGATAAGTTTTGGTTGAAAGTCTATTATATTGGAAATTAGAATGGCTATTCCTGCTTTTTATTTCAGATCATTTGCCTGGAAAACGTTTTTCCAGCCTTTTCCTCTGATGCAGTGTCTGTCTTCATCACTGAAGAGTGTTTCTTGTATGCAGCAAAATGCTGGATCCTGCTTGTATATCCAGTCTGTTATCCTATGTCTTTCTATTGGGGAATTGGGTCTATTGATATTGAAGGATATTAAAGACCAAGAATTATTGTTTCCTATTATTTTTGTTGTTAGAGGTGGTATTGTGTTTGTGTGATTCTCTTCTTTTGGGTTTTTTGTGACATGACTAATTTCTTGTGTTTTCTTCAGTATAGTTACTCTCCTCATGTTGAAGTTTTCTTTCTAGTATCTTCTTCAGTAGGGCTGGATTAGTTGAAAGATATTGTTTAAATTTGGTTTTGTCATGGAATATCTTGGTTTCTCCTTCTATGGCAGTTTAGAATTTTGCTGGGTGAAGTGTCCTAGGCTGGCATTTCTGTTTTGTAGAGTCTGCATGACATCTACCCAAGATCTTCTGGCTTCTAGATTCTCTGCTGAGAATTCTGGTATAATTTTGATAGATTTGCCTTTTTATGTTACTTGGCCTTTTTCCCTTACAGATTTTAATATCCTTTCCTTACTTTATGCATTTAGTGTTTTGATTAGTATGTAATGGGAAAATTCCCTTCTCTACTCGAATCTATTTGGTATTTTGTAAGCCTCTTGACCTTTGGAAGTTTTCTTCTATGACTTTTTTGAAGATGTTTTCTGTCCCTATGATTAGGGATTCTTCACTCCCTTCTATCCCTATTCATCTTAGGTTTGGTCTTCTCATTGTGTCCTGAATTTCCTGGCTGTTTTGGATTAGGAGCTTCTTGCACTTTGTATTTTCTTTGACCATTGTTCCAATATCTTCTGTGGTATCTTCTACTCCTGAGATTCTCTCTTCTATCTCTTGTATTCTGTTGCTGATGCTTGCATCTGTATCTTTTAGATTTTCTATCTTCATAGTTGCCTCCATTTATAACTTCTTTACTGTCTCTATTTCTATTTTTAGGTCTTGGATGGTATTGTTCAATTCTTTAACCTGTTTGTGTTTTCTTGTATATCTTTAAGGAATTTTATTATTTCCTTTTAAAGCATTCTATCTATTTGGTTGTCTTCTCTTGTATTTGTCTAAGCTAGTTATTTATATCCTCTTTACTGGCCTCTATCATCTTCATGAGATGGGATTTTATGTCAGAATCTTGCTTTTCAGGTATGTTGGGGTATCCAGGCTTGCTGTTGTAAGAGACATGGATTCTAATAATGCCAAGTTGCATTGGCTTCTGTTGCTTATGTTCTTTCACTTGCCTCTCATCATATGGTTATCTCTGATGTTACCTGCACTGGTTATCTCTGACTGGCACCTGCCTATTTTTTTAGGCAGTTAAGAGTTCTGTGACCCAGGTTAGAGCATGCCTCCTAGTAGGCAGACAATATTGTTTCTGCTTGGGAGTACCTCCTGTGTCCCTGGTTATGGCAGACCTCCTGGGAGACATGTGGGAGAGGAGCAGATCCACGTCAACTGTGCTCCATGGAGTTTCCAGCTGGGGTAGACATTGAGGGGAGGGTCTCACCTGTGTCCCTAGTTATGGAACTTCCTATTTTGAAGCCAGAAATACCAGTGACAGAGGATGTTTGAGTTTAGGAACCACATCGAAAGTAAAGGTAGTCTTGTTTGGAACTGTGAATTCTTGTAAAGTCTCTACTGACACTTGGTGATTTGTGTTGGTAAAGTCTCTGCTGACACTTGGTTATTTGTGTTGGAATGGCAAAGAAGTGTTGAGCTGTTTTATAACGTTCATAATGTAGTGAGTCATGAGTGATGTTGTTAGTGTTTTCATAAAAAGCAAATTTGAAAGCAGGCAATGTCTAGAAGAGTTTCTAATTATAGCTAAAAATTTTAGTGTCAGTTTTATAAGTTAAACAATATAGTCTAGTACAATTTGTAAAAGCTAATACTGATTATGGGGCTCATATTTTAAAATTATGTTAATCATTAAAATTAAACATAAATTTTTATGAACAGTAGGAAAAATTTTTGAAAACCTGGTTTACATATCAGAATCAGTATAGTTATTCATACTTTCCAAGATGATTTTAAGTAAGAAATTTAAATAAATACTAATTTGATGTTATATTCTAGTTTGAAAAACAAGAAGATTGATTAAATTAAACACAAATATGATGACACACACAAATCATTGCTGAAAAAAATAGTTCATTTGTTTTAATATGAAATACAAAAAAACCTGTCACTTCTTAATATGTAGAACATACAAGACAGAACAAAACTTAGACTTCATCAAAAAGATAATGTTTCTTTAAATATCAACTCTTCCAGTGCTAGATAAAAATAAGAAGTCTATGATTTCAAGTCACCCCTTTCTATTCACAAATCATCAGCAGAATAAAAAAACTGCAGTAATTAAGCAATAATGACTTCACTTCGGACCACTTATCTGGAATAAATAACCTTAAAGAGTGGAAATGGTGAGGGCCATTAAACCCACCCTTTTATTATTACCCAGGAAATGACCCAAACAACCACCATTATAGATACTTCATATCAATTTTCAGTACTCATTTGAATTAACAAGTGATGTGCTGTTACATATGCCCAGCATATATGACATGCGATCATACTTTTATATTATGTATACAGATGCTTTTAAACATTGAAGTCTAAATATTTGTAGACTCTTTACTTTGACAACCAATTATTGTTCTCAATTGGGTTTATCGAAGTTGGCTTTTCCTGAAAGTGAGAGGCCTAAGACTTAGGTACACAAAACACTGACATCTGGGACAAGAAAATCTCTGATCCCCAGTAAATTGATAATGAATCCCTTCCTGCTATCTGATGTGACCTGGGAGTCAGCCATAAATGTTTTTTGCTATATGAAAAGTCAGGAGGGATTGATAGAGAATGCTTGCCTGATTTTGAAGGGACAGTGTCTAGACTTACCATAGAAAAAAACATAATAACAGATATTTGGAGATACTCTATCCTGAATTAAATTTCTTATTAAAAATTATATTATATGGCGGCATGCACCTCTAATCTCAACATCCATGAGGCAAAGGCAGGTAGATTTCTATGAGTTCAAAGCATGGTCTACAAAAAAGAGTTCCAGGACACCCAAAAATACATAGAGAAACCCTGTCTCCCCGAAAAATACACGTCTCTAAGTTGATTTGAAATTCTTAGTGCAGTTTACTTGTAAAACCACATTTACATTTGGTACTTGTGGACTAAGATATGAGCTCTCAGCTGTTCCTGCTGCAGTGCCCTTTGCTTTGTCACCGTGGATTCAACCCCTCAAACCACACACCCACTCAAATACTCTTACACATTTCCTTGGTCATAGTTTCATCACAGTGATAGAAAAGTAACTAAGACAATGTGTTGGGAGCGATGTCCTTGAAGCCCTCCATTGTTGATGTTATTATTATGGTTAGAATTAAGTATGACTGGGTTCATGGAAAATCCCCAGCCAGCTGCAGAAGACTAATACAAATCTGATGATCAAAATAATAATAATAATAAGTTTATTCTTAGGCAGTTAATAACATTTCAATAAATAAATAAAGTGATTTATTTCCCTAAAATATAAATAAGTAAAATAGGAGTTCTTGGGGGCTAGAGAAATGGCTCAATGGTTAAGAGCTCTGAGCACTGGCTGCTTTTCCAAAAGACGCAGAATGAGTCGCAAGCACTCGTGTGGGAGCTCATGACTATCTGTCACTCCAATGCCAGAAATATGACACCTTCTGGCCTCTATGTGCACATGTTGTACAGATGTACACATAGCACAATACCCTAATATATGTAAAAACATTTTAAAAAGAAATTTTATTTTAAAAACAGCTTAAATATAGGGAAGCATTAGAAGTAGCAATTTGAGAGCAAGAAAAATATGCTCTATTTGTTATTTATCTATGAGTAATTTATTTAAAAATAAAAGAAAGATCATAAAATCACCTTGTATCATTACTTAACTTCACATCTAGGCAATGTCTATAAACACACGGCTAACATAATATGTAAGATCCAGCAGTCTGCCTTCCAAGCCCAGGAGTATAAATGGTGTCATGGGTGGGTTTCTTACATGGGTC